>NC_134123.1:44716808-44734308 GCF_040939455.1 Microcebus murinus
ACCAGCATACAGTGGAAGGAGGCCACATCTGTTTTCTGTGATTTTCTCCAAAGTGTTCTTTTGTCCAGGAACTGGCCCAGAGCACTGATACATGAGGTGGACCCCGGATTGAATACTGAATGACAGTTTCAGTCAAACGTTTTGGAATGCAAGAGAACTTTGGTCAGAGGGAGACATTAACATGATAAAAGTGGAGTCAAGCTTGAGATCCAGTTAAGTGGACCCCTAAAGTGAGGGGAGCTAGCAAGGAAAAGACAAGGGGTAAGGAGAAGTCACAGCAAGGAGGTGGGTGGGAGGAGGCTTTGCTGGGCTGGCGACCAGGTCACACTCCAGAGGTGGCACAGTATGATTGGTAGGGGGATAGGTTTTATTGGGAAAACGGAGAGTTTGAACCCCAGCGTTTTATTTGTTAGCAACACAAATTTTGTCAATTCACATTCCCCTGCTGAGGCCCAGTCACCTAAAGACTAGGAAATGCAATGGATAGATTGATATCTCTCTCTCTCTGTGTGTCTCTGTGTCTCTCTGTCTCTCTCTCTCTCTCTATATATAAATCTGCTATAGACAGAATAAAAGAGATAAGCAGGGATGGAGGGATAAAAATTTCACTCACTCTCTCTCTCTCTCTCTCTCTCTCTCTCTCTCAATCTGCTATAGACAGAATAAAAGAAATAAGAAGGGAGGGAGAGATATAAATTCCTCTCTCTCTGTATAAATCTGCTATAGACAGAATAAAAGAGATAAGCAGGGAGGGAGAGATAAAAATTTCTCTCAGGCCCAGTACAGCTGTAATCCTAGCTCTCTGGGAGGCTGAGGCAGGAGGATTGCTCAAGGATAGGAGTTCAAAACCAGCCTGAGGAAGAGCAAGACCATCTCTACTATAAATAGAAAGAAATTAATTGGCCAGCTAAACACACACACACACAAACACATAATAGGCCGGGCATGGTGGTGCATGTCTGTAGTTCCAGCTACTCAGGAGGCTGAAACAGAAGGATCACTTGAGCCCAGGAGTTTGAGGTAGCTGTGAGCTAAGCTGACGCCATAGCACTCTAGCCCTGGCACCAAAAGTGAGACTCTGTCTCAAAAAAAAGAATAATAATCATAATCATAAAAAAGGACTTACCAGATAAAGCAGGGAGGGAGAGATAATAATTTCTCTCTCTCACTCTCTCTGTCTCTCTGTCTCTCTCTATGTATGTCTGCTATAGACAGAATAAAAGACATAAGCAGGGAGGGAGAGATAAAAATTTCTCTCAGGCCCAGCACACCTGTAATCCTAGCTCTCTGGGAGGCCAAGGGGGAAGGATTGCTGGAGGTCAGGAGTTCAAATCAGTGGGAGCAAGAGCAAGACCCCATCTCTACTATAAATAGAAAGAAATTAATTGGCCAAGTAATAGAGAGAGAGAGAAAAATTAGCCAGGCATGATGACACTGCCTGTAGTCCCAGCTACTTGGGAGGCTGAGGCAGGAGGATGGCTTGAGCCCAGGAGGTTGAGGTTGCCGTGAGCTAGGCTGACGCCATGGCACTCACTCTAGCCTGGGCAACAAAGTGAGACTCTGTCTCAAAAAATTAAATGCATGCATGCATGCATGAATGAATGAATAAATAAAAGTATGTTAAAAAATACATAGAGGGAGGGTTCTCCGCTTTAGCCATTATTGTGGTTAATCACTTCACTGGTCTCAGCTGGGCCAAAAACAAGGCCTGTGGGGCTGGGGACCGACCGCTCTGGAGTTTTAAGAAAAGATTGAACTGCTCTTGGGGATAGAGGCCAGACTACAAATTTCCAACATCAGGGGGTGGGGGGGTGGAGTTTTAAAAGGACACAAAATGTCTCTGTCCTTTATTTTTTTTGCCCTCTCTCTAGACCATTCCCTCTATTACACTGTGAAATTCATGATGTTAAATAGTTTTTCCTGGGAGAAACTTTGTGGTCGGCTATGTAAAGTAGGAAGGGTGTTTTATATGTTTCCAGGACATCATAAAAAATTGAGCAGACTCATCTAGGATCATTAGGGAAATGAATGATTTGCCTCTCCTAAATGTTGAGCTACCACAACAAGCTGCAGGAGGGGACCCTCCCGGACACCTATCCACTGACACAGGCCCCACGGGAGTGTGTTGCTCACCCTATTCATTTAGAAATGTATACTTTGGAATCCATAAAATAAAATTCACAGGAAGAGAAAATACATTGTTCTCAGCCTGGGATAAAAAGTCACAAGTTGTTGTAGAATTCATTCTGTGATTTAAATTTTTAAACGATATTCCATAAACCTAAAGAAAAACACAAAAAAACAAAGATTAAACAGAAACCGGGAAAAGAAAAAAAAAAAAAAAACCCTGGGCAGAGGCCTACGGTGGGGGCGGGGAGGCAGGCAGGGAGCGGGAGGAGGAGGAGGGGCCCCTCCCTGGGACAACAGGGAGGGGGTTGGGCGGAGACCCTCTGGAGGCTAGAGGCGCCTGGGGGCTGGCGGGCCCAGGCAGAACCTGTCATACAATGTAGCAGATTTGAAAGCCGGCCTCCACACCTGGGGTGGGGGTGGGGTCCACTCTTAAGCTCCCAACATGGCCTGACTTTACCCATCCCCAAGTCTGATCAAAGTGGCCACTAGATGACACCTAAGTACTGGTGACAGTGTCAGCCAGACAAGAAGGGACCCTCTGACGGGGCTGACAGCGATTTTTTTTTTTCTTTCTAAAGTTTGCTTCCATTTTACACCTAGGTCTACAGGTATACCCTTAAAATGGATGCTGGTATTGAGGAAACAGGAAGTATTTTTTTCCAGTCATTTATCTGGTCCTCAATCCTCATTATTTATCATGTCCACCCGCCAAGTAATATATATAGAAAGAAAAATTAGCCAGGCATTCTGGCACATGCCTGTAGTCCCAGCTACTCAAGAGGCTGAGACAGAAGGATGACTTGAGGCCAGGAGTTTGAGGTTGCTGTGAGCTAAGCTGACACCATAGCACTCTAGCCCGGGCACCAAAAGTGAGACTCTGTCAAAAAAAAATAAATAAATAAAATTAAGAACTATGGACTTAGCAGTAAAAGCAGGGATTCAGAGATAAAAATTTCACTCTCTCTCTCTCTCTGTATGTATGTGTATGTATATAAATCTGCTATAGAGAGAATAAAAGAGATAAGAAGGGAGGGAGAGATAAAAATTCCTCTCTCTCTCTCTCTATATATATATATATACATATATATAAATCTGCTATAGACAGAATAAAAGAGATAAGCAGGGATGGAGAGATAAAATTTCACTCACTCTCTCTCTCTCTCTATATATATATATATATAAATCTGCTATAGACAGAATAAAAGAAATAAAAAGGGAGGGAGAGATATAAATTCCTCTCTCTCTCTCTCTCTCTATATATATATATATATAAATCTGCTATAGACAGAATAAAAGAGATAAGCAGGGAGGGAGAGATAAAAATTTCACTCTCTCTCTCTCTCTCTCTCTCTGTGTATATATATAAATCTGCTATAGACAGAATAAAAGAGATAAGCAGGGAGGGAGAGATAAAAATTTCACTCTCTCTCTCTCTCTCTCTGTGTATATATATAAATCTGCTATAGACAGAATAAAAGAGATAAGCAGGGACGGAGAGATAAATATTTCACTCTCTCTCTCTTTCTCTCTCTCTCTGTGTATATATATAAATCTGCTATAGACAGAATAAAAGAGATAAGAAGGGAGGGAGAGATATAAATTCCTCTCTCTCTCTCTCTCTGTGTCTGTCTCTCTCTCTCTCTGTATATATATATATATATATCTGCTGTAGACAGAATAAAAGAGATAAGCTGGGATGGAGAGATAAGAATTTCACTCACTCTCTCTCTCTCTCTCTCTATATATATATATATAAATCTGCTATAGACAGAATAAAAGAGATAAGAAGGGAGGGAGAGATATGAATTCCTCTGTCTCTCTGTCTCTCTGTCTCTCTCTCTCTCTATATATATATATATAAATCTGCTATTGACAGAATAAAAGAGATAAGAAGGGAGGGAGAGATATAAATTCTCTCTCTATATATATATATATATATAAATCTGCTATAGACAGAATAAAAGAGATAAGCAGGGATGGAGAGATAAAAATTTCACTCTCTCTCTCTCTCTCTGTGTATATATATAAATCTGCTATAGACAGAATAAAAGAGATAAGCAGGGAGGGAGAGATATAAATTCCTCTCTCACTCTCTCTCTATATATATATGTATATATATAAATCTGCTATAGACAGAATAAAAGAGATAAGAAGGGAGGGAGAGATATGAATTCCTCTGTCTCTCTGTCTCTCTGTCTCTCTGTCTCTCTCTCTATATATATATATAAATCTGCTATTGACAGAATAAAAGAGATAAGAAGGGAGGGAGAGATATAAATTCTCTCTCTCTCTCTATATATATATAAATCTGCTATAGACAGAATAAAAGAGATAAGCAGGGATGGAGAGATAAAAATTTCACTCTCTCTCTCTCTCTACATATATATATATATAAATCTGCTATAGACAGAATAAAAGAGATAAGAAGGGAGGGAGAGATATAAATTCTCTCTCTCTCTCTCTCTCTCTCTAAATCTGCTATAGACAGAATAAAAGAGATAAGCAGGGATGGAGAGATAAAAATTTCTCTCTCTCTCTCTCTCTGTGTATATATATATATAAATCTGCTATAGACAAAATAAAAGAGATAAGAAGGGAGGGAGAGATAAAAATTCCTCTATGTCTCTCTCTCTCCATATATATATATATATACATAAATCTGCTATAGACAGAATTAAAGAGATAAGCAGGGAGGGAGAGATAAAATTTTTCTCAGGCCCAACACACCTGTAGTCCTAGCTCTCTGGGAGACTGAGGCAGCAGGATTGCTGGAAGTCAGGAGTTCAAACCAGCCTGAGCAAGAGCAAAACACCATCTCTACTATAAACACAAAGAAATTAATTGGCCAAGTAATATATATGGAAAGAAAAATGAGCCAGGCGTGGCGACACATCCCTGTAGTCCCAGCTGTTTGGGAGGCTGAACCAGGAGGATTGCTTGAGCCCAGGAGGTTGAGGTTGCTGTGAGCTAGTTTTTGTGGATGATATGAATTTCAATTTTATGTATGTTCGTGGCAATCTATTAAATTTTGGGGGAATGATCAGATAGACTCATGAGGCTCTAAACCAGCATACAGTGGAAGGAGGCCACATCTGTTTTCTGTGATTTTCTCCAAAGTGTTCTTTTGTCCAGGAACTGGCCCAGAGCACTGATACATGAGGTGGACCCCGGATTGAATACTGAATGACAGTTTCAGTCAAACGTTTTGGAATGCAAGAGAACTTTGGTCAGAGGGAGACATTAACATGATAAAAGTGGAGTCAAGCTTGAGATCCAGTTAAGTGGACCCCTAAAGTGAGGGGAGCTAGCAAGGAAAAGACAAGGGGTAAGGAGAAGTCACAGCAAGGAGGTGGGTGGGAGGAGGCTTTGCTGGGCTGGCGACCAGGTCACACTCCAGAGGTGGCACAGTATGATTGGTAGGGGGATAGGTTTTATTGGGAAAACGGAGAGTTTGAACCCCAGCGTTTTATTTGTTAGCAACACAAATTTTGTCAATTCACATTCCCCTGCTGAGGCCCAGTCACCTAAAGACTAGGAAATGCAATGGATAGATTGATATCTCTCTCTCTCTGTGTGTCTCTGTGTCTCTCTGTCTCTCTCTCTCTCTATATATATAAATCTGCTATAGACAGAATAAAAGAGATAAGCAGGGATGGAGGGATAAAAATTTCACTCACTCTCTCTCTCTCTCTCTCTCTCTCTCTCTCTCAATCTGCTATAGACAGAATAAAAGAAATAAGAAGGGAGGGAGAGATATAAATTCCTCTCTCTCTGTATAAATCTGCTATAGACAGAATAAAAGAGATAAGCAGGGAGGGAGAGATAAAAATTTCTCTCAGGCCCAGTACAGCTGTAATCCTAGCTCTCTGGGAGGCTGAGGCAGGAGGATTGCTCAAGGATAGGAGTTCAAAACCAGCCTGAGGAAGAGCAAGACCATCTCTACTATAAATAGAAAGAAATTAATTGGCCAGCTAAACACACACACACACAAACACATAATAGGCCGGGCATGGTGGTGCATGTCTGTAGTTCCAGCTACTCAGGAGGCTGAAACAGAAGGATCACTTGAGCCCAGGAGTTTGAGGTAGCTGTGAGCTAAGCTGACGCCATAGCACTCTAGCCCTGGCACCAAAAGTGAGACTCTGTCTCAAAAAAAAGAATAATAATCATAATCATAAAAAAGGACTTACCAGATAAAGCAGGGAGGGAGAGATAATAATTTCTCTCTCTCACTCTCTCTGTCTCTCTGTCTCTCTCTATGTATGTCTGCTATAGACAGAATAAAAGACATAAGCAGGGAGGGAGAGATAAAAATTTCTCTCAGGCCCAGCACACCTGTAATCCTAGCTCTCTGGGAGGCCAAGGGGGAAGGATTGCTGGAGGTCAGGAGTTCAAATCAGTGGGAGCAAGAGCAAGACCCCATCTCTACTATAAATAGAAAGAAATTAATTGGCCAAGTAATAGAGAGAGAGAGAAAAATTAGCCAGGCATGATGACACTGCCTGTAGTCCCAGCTACTTGGGAGGCTGAGGCAGGAGGATGGCTTGAGCCCAGGAGGTTGAGGTTGCCGTGAGCTAGGCTGACGCCATGGCACTCACTCTAGCCTGGGCAACAAAGTGAGACTCTGTCTCAAAAAATTAAATGCATGCATGCATGCATGAATGAATGAATAAATAAAAGTATGTTAAAAAATACATAGAGGGAGGGTTCTCCGCTTTAGCCATTATTGTGGTTAATCACTTCACTGGTCTCAGCTGGGCCAAAAACAAGGCCTGTGGGGCTGGGGACCGACCGCTCTGGAGTTTTAAGAAAAGATTGAACTGCTCTTGGGGATAGAGGCCAGACTACAAATTTCCAACATCAGGGGGTGGGGGGGTGGAGTTTTAAAAGGACACAAAATGTCTCTGTCCTTTATTTTTTTTGCCCTCTCTCTAGACCATTCCCTCTATTACACTGTGAAATTCATGATGTTAAATAGTTTTTCCTGGGAGAAACTTTGTGGTCGGCTATGTGAAGTAGGAAGGGTGTTTTATATGTTTCCAGGACATCATAAAAAATTGAGCAGACTCATCTAGGATCATTAGGGAAATGAATGATTTGCCTCTCCTAAATGTTGAGCTACCACAACAAGCTGCAGGAGGGGACCCTCCCGGACACCTATCCACTGACACAGGCCCCACGGGAGTGTGTTGCTCACCCTATTCATTTAGAAATGTATACTTTGGAATCCATAAAATAAAATTCACAGGAAGAGAAAATACATTGTTCTCAGCCTGGGATAAAAAGTCACAAGTTGTTGTAGAATTCATTCTGTGATTTAAATTTTTAAACGATATTCCATAAACCTAAAGAAAAACACAAAAAAACAAAGATTAAACAGAAACCGGGAAAAGAAAAAAAAAAAAAAAACCCTGGGCAGAGGCCTACGGTGGGGGCGGGGAGGCAGGCAGGGAGCGGGAGGAGGAGGAGGGGCCCCTCCCTGGGACAACAGGGAGGGGGTTGGGCGGAGACCCTCTGGAGGCTAGAGGCGCCTGGGGGCTGGCGGGCCCAGGCAGAACCTGTCATACAATGTAGCAGATTTGAAAGCCGGCCTCCACACCTGGGGTGGGGGTGGGGTCCACTCTTAAGCTCCCAACATGGCCTGACTTTACCCATCCCCAAGTCTGATCAAAGTGGCCACTAGATGACACCTAAGTACTGGTGACAGTGTCAGCCAGACAAGAAGGGACCCTCTGACGGGGCTGACAGCGATTTTTTTTTTTCTTTCTAAAGTTTGCTTCCATTTTACACCTAGGTCTACAGGTATACCCTTAAAATGGATGCTGGTATTGAGGAAACAGGAAGTATTTTTTTCCAGTCATTTATCTGGTCCTCAATCCTCATTATTTATCATGTCCACCCGCCAAGTAATATATATAGAAAGAAAAATTAGCCAGGCATTCTGGCACATGCCTGTAGTCCCAGCTACTCAAGAGGCTGAGACAGAAGGATGACTTGAGGCCAGGAGTTTGAGGTTGCTGTGAGCTAAGCTGACACCATAGCACTCTAGCCCGGGCACCAAAAGTGAGACTCTGTCAAAAAAAAATAAATAAATAAAATTAAGAACTATGGACTTAGCAGTAAAAGCAGGGATTCAGAGATAAAAATTTCACTCTCTCTCTCTCTCTGTATGTATGTGTATGTATATAAATCTGCTATAGAGAGAATAAAAGAGATAAGAAGGGAGGGAGAGATAAAAATTCCTCTCTCTCTCTCTCTATATATATATATATACATATATATAAATCTGCTATAGACAGAATAAAAGAGATAAGCAGGGATGGAGAGATAAAATTTCACTCACTCTCTCTCTCTCTCTCTATATATATATATATAAATCTGCTATAGACAGAATAAAAGAAATAAAAAGGGAGGGAGAGATATAAATTCCTCTCTCTCTCTCTCTCTCTATATATATATATATATAAATCTGCTATAGACAGAATAAAAGAGATAAGAAGGGAGGGAGAGATATAAATTCTCTCTCTCTCTCTCTCTCTCTCTCTCTCTAAATCTGCTATAGACAGAATAAAAGAGATAAGCAGGGATGGAGAGATAAAAATTTCTCTCTCTCTCTCTCTCTGTGTATATATATATATAAATCTGCTATAGACAAAATAAAAGAGATAAGAAGGGAGGGAGAGATAAAAATTCCTCTATGTCTCTCTCTCTCCATATATATATATATATACATAAATCTGCTATAGACAGAATTAAAGAGATAAGCAGGGAGGGAGAGATAAAATTTTTCTCAGGCCCAACACACCTGTAGTCCTAGCTCTCTGGGAGACTGAGGCAGCAGGATTGCTGGAAGTCAGGAGTTCAAACCAGCCTGAGCAAGAGCAAAACCCCATCTCTACTATAAACACAAAGAAATTAATTGGCCAAGTAATATATATGGAAAGAAAAATGAGCCAGGCGTGGCGACACATCCCTGTAGTCCCAGCTGTTTGGGAGGCTGAACCAGGAGGATTGCTTGAGCCCAGGAGGTTGAGGTTGCTGTGAGCTAGTTTTTGTGGATGATATGAATTTCAATTTTATGTATGTTCGTGGCAATCTATTAAATTTTGGGGGAATGATCAGATAGACTCATGAGGCTCTAAACCAGCATACAGTGGAAGGAGGCCACATCTGTTTTCTGTGATTTTCTCCAAAGTGTTCTTTTGTCCAGGAACTGGCCCAGAGCACTGATACATGAGGTGGACCCCGGATTGAATACTGAATGACAGTTTCAGTCAAACGTTTTGGAATGCAAGAGAACTTTGGTCAGAGGGAGACATTAACATGATAAAAGTGGAGTCAAGCTTGAGATCCAGTTAAGTGGACCCCTAAAGTGAGGGGAGCTAGCAAGGAAAAGACAAGGGGTAAGGAGAAGTCACAGCAAGGAGGTGGGTGGGAGGAGGCTTTGCTGGGCTGGCGACCAGGTCACACTCCAGAGGTGGCACAGTATGATTGGTAGGGGGATAGGTTTTATTGGGAAAACGGAGAGTTTGAACCCCAGCGTTTTATTTGTTAGCAACACAAATTTTGTCAATTCACATTCCCCTGCTGAGGCCCAGTCACCTAAAGACTAGGAAATGCAATGGATAGATTGATATCTCTCTCTCTCTGTGTGTCTCTGTGTCTCTCTGTCTCTCTCTCTCTCTCTATATATAAATCTGCTATAGACAGAATAAAAGAGATAAGCAGGGATGGAGGGATAAAAATTTCACTCACTCTCTCTCTCTCTCTCTCTCTCTCTCTCTCTCAATCTGCTATAGACAGAATAAAAGAAATAAGAACGGAGGGAGAGATATAAATTCCTCTCTCTCTGTATAAATCTGCTATAGACAGAATAAAAGAGATAAGCAGGGAGGGAGAGATAAAAATTTCTCTCAGGCCCAGTACAGCTGTAATCCTAGCTCTCTGGGAGGCTGAGGCAGGAGGATTGCTCAAGGATAGGAGTTCAAAACCAGCCTGAGGAAGAGCAAGACCATCTCTACTATAAATAGAAAGAAATTAATTGGCCAGCTAAACACACACACACACAAACACATAATAGGCCGGGCATGGTGGTGCATGTCTGTAGTTCCAGCTACTCAGGAGGCTGAAACAGAAGGATCACTTGAGCCCAGGAGTTTGAGGTAGCTGTGAGCTAAGCTGACGCCATAGCACTCTAGCCCTGGCACCAAAAGTGAGACTCTGTCTCAAAAAAAAGAATAATAATCATAATCATAAAAAAGGACTTACCAGATAAAGCAGGGAGGGAGAGATAATAATTTCTCTCTCTCACTCTCTCTGTCTCTCTGTCTCTCTCTATGTATGTCTGCTATAGACAGAATAAAAGACATAAGCAGGGAGGGAGAGATAAAAATTTCTCTCAGGCCCAGCACACCTGTAATCCTAGCTCTCTGGGAGGCCAAGGGGGAAGGATTGCTGGAGGTCAGGAGTTCAAATCAGTGGGAGCAAGAGCAAGACCCCATCTCTACTATAAATAGAAAGAAATTAATTGGCCAAGTAATAGAGAGAGAGAGAAAAATTAGCCAGGCATGATGACACTGCCTGTAGTCCCAGCTACTTGGGAGGCTGAGGCAGGAGGATGGCTTGAGCCCAGGAGGTTGAGGTTGCCGTGAGCTAGGCTGACGCCATGGCACTCACTCTAGCCTGGGCAACAAAGTGAGACTCTGTCTCAAAAAATTAAATGCATGCATGCATGCATGAATGAATGAATAAATAAAAGTATGTTAAAAAATACATAGAGGGAGGGTTCTCCGCTTTAGCCATTATTGTGGTTAATCACTTCACTGGTCTCAGCTGGGCCAAAAACAAGGCCTGTGGGGCTGGGGACCGACCGCTCTGGAGTTTTAAGAAAAGATTGAACTGCTCTTGGGGATAGAGGCCAGACTACAAATTTCCAACATCAGGGGGTGGGGGGGTGGAGTTTTAAAAGGACACAAAATGTCTCTGTCCTTTATTTTTTTTGCCCTCTCTCTAGACCATTCCCTCTATTACACTGTGAAATTCATGATGTTAAATAGTTTTTCCTGGGAGAAACTTTGTGGTCGGGGCTACGTGAAGTAGGAAGGGTGTTTTATATGTTTCCAGGACATCATAAAAAATTGAGCAGACTCATCTAGGATCATTAGGGAAATGAATGATTTGCCTCTCCTAAATGTTGAGCTACCACAACAAGCTGCAGGAGGGGACCCTCCCGGACACCTATCCACTGACACAGGCCCCACGGGAGTGTGTTGCTCACCCTATTCATTTAGAAATGTATACTTTGGAATCCAT
Organism: Microcebus murinus; assembly: GCF_040939455.1. Lineage (NCBI taxonomy): Eukaryota > Metazoa > Chordata > Mammalia > Primates > Cheirogaleidae > Microcebus > Microcebus murinus. The sequence continues at coordinate 44,728,251 of NC_134123.1, forward strand.
AAAATAAAATTCACAGGAAGAGAAAATACATTGTTCTCAGCCTGGGATAAAAAGTCACAAGTTGGCCGGGCGCTGTGGCTCACGCCTGTAATCCTAGCTCTTGGGAGGCCGAGGCGGGCGGATTGCTCAAGGTCAGGAGTTCAAAACCAGCCTGAGCAAGAGCGAGACCCCGTCTCTACTATAAATAGAAAGAAATTAATTGGCCAACTAATATATATATAAAAAATTAGCCGGGCATGGTGGCGCATGCCTGTAGTCCCAGCTACCCGGGAGGCTGAGGCAGAAGGATTGCTCGAGCCCAGGAGTTTGAGGTTGCTGTGAGCTAGGCTGACGCCACGGCACTCACTCTAGCCTGGACAACAAAGAGAGACTCTGTCTCAAAAAAAAAAAAAAAAAAAAAAAAAAAAAAAAAAGTCACAAGTTGTTGTAGAATTCATTCTGTGATTTAAATTTTTAAACGATATTCCATAAACCTAAAGAAAAACACAAAAAAACAAAGATTAAACAGAAACCGGGAAAAGAAAAAAAAAAAAAAAACCCTGGGCAGAGGCCTACGGTGGGGGCGGGGAGGCAGGCAGGGAGCGGGAGGAGGAGGAGGGGCCCCTCCCTGGGACAACAGGGAGGGGGTTGGGCGGAGACCCTCTGGAGGCTAGAGGCGCCTGGGGGCTGGCGGGCCCAGGCAGAACCTGTCATACAATGTAGCAGATTTGAAAGCCGGCCTCCACACCTGGGGTGGGGGTGGGGTCCACTCTTAAGCTCCCAACATGGCCTGACTTTACCCATCCCCAAGTCTGATCAAAGTGGCCACTAGATGACACCTAAGTACTGGTGACAGTGTCAGCCAGACAAGAAGGGACCCTCTGACGGGGCTGACAGCGATTTTTTTTTTTCTTTCTAAAGTTTGCTTCCATTTTACACCTAGGTCTACAGGTATACCCTTAAAATGGATGCTGGTATTGAGGAAACAGGAAGTATTTTTTTCCAGTCATTTATCTGGTCCTCAATCCTCATTATTTATCATGTCCACCCGCCAAGTAATATATATAGAAAGAAAAATTAGCCAGGCATTCTGGCACATGCCTGTAGTCCCAGCTACTCAAGAGGCTGAGACAGAAGGATGACTTGAGGCCAGGAGTTTGAGGTTGCTGTGAGCTAAGCTGACACCATAGCACTCTAGCCCGGGCACCAAAAGTGAGACTCTGTCAAAAAAAAATAAATAAATAAAATTAAGAACTATGGACTTAGCAGTAAAAGCAGGGATTCAGAGATAAAAATTTCACTCTCTCTCTCTCTCTGTATGTATGTGTATGTATATAAATCTGCTATAGAGAGAATAAAAGAGATAAGAAGGGAGGGAGAGATAAAAATTCCTCTCTCTCTCTCTCTCTCTATATATATATACATATATATAAATCTGCTATAGACAGAATAAAAGAGATAAGCAGGGATGGAGAGATAAAATTTCACTCACTCTCTCTCTCTCTCTCTATATATATATATATAAATCTGCTATAGACAGAATAAAAGAAATAAAAAGGGAGGGAGAGATATAAATTCCTCTCTCTCTCTCTCTCTCTATATATATATATATATAAATCTGCTATAGACAGAATAAAAGAGATAAGCAGGGAGGGAGAGATAAAAATTTCACTCTCTCTCTCTCTCTCTCTGTGTATATATATAAATCTGCTATAGACAGAATAAAAGAGATAAGCAGGGAGGGAGAGATAAAAATTTCACTCTCTCTCTCTCTCTCTCTGTGTATATATATAAATCTGCTATAGACAGAATAAAAGAGATAAGCAGGGACGGAGAGATAAATATTTCACTCTCTCTCTCTTTCTCTCTCTCTCTGTGTATATATATAAATCTGCTATAGACAGAATAAAAGAGATAAGAAGGGAGGGAGAGATATAAATTCCTCTCTCTCTCTCTCTCTGTGTCTGTCTCTCTCTCTCTCTGTATATATATATATATATATCTGCTGTAGACAGAATAAAAGAGATAAGCTGGGATGGAGAGATAAGAATTTCACTCACTCTCTCTCTCTCTCTCTCTATATATATATATATATATATATAAATCCGCTATAGACAGAATAAAAGAGATAAGAAGGGAGGGAGAGATATGAATTCCTCTGTCTCTCTGTCTCTCTGTCTCTCTCTCTCTATATATATATATATAAATCTGCTATTGACAGAATAAAAGAGATAAGAAGGGAGGGAGAGATATAAATTCTCTCTCTCTCTATATATATATATATAAATCTGCTATAGACAGAATAAAAGAGATAAGCAGGGATGGAGAGATAAAAATTTCACTCTCTCTCTCTCTCTCTGTGTATATATATAAATCTGCTATAGACAGAATAAAAGAGATAAGCAGGGAGGGAGAGATATAAATTCCTCTCTCACTCTCTCTCTCTCTATATATATATGTATATATATAAATCTGCTATAGACAGAATAAAAGAGATAAGAAGGGAGGGAGAGATATGAATTCCTCTGTCTCTCTGTCTCTCTGTCTCTCTGTCTCTCTCTCTCTATATATATATAAATCTGCTATTGACAGAATAAAAGAGATAAGAAGGGAGGGAGAGATATAAATTCTCTCTCTCTCTATATATATATATAAATCTGCTATAGACAGAATAAAAGAGATAAGCAGGGATGGAGAGATAAAAATTTCACTCTCTCTCTCTCTCTACATATATATATATATATAAATCTGCTATAGACAGAATAAAAGAGATAAGAAGGGAGGGAGAGATATAAATTCTCTCTCTCTCTCTCTCTCTCTAAATCTGCTATAGACAGAATAAAAGAGATAAGCAGGGATGGAGAGATAAAAATTTCTCTCTCTCTCTCTCTCTGTGTATATATATATATAAATCTGCTATAGACAAAATAAAAGAGATAAGAAGGGAGGGAGAGATAAAAATTCCTCTATGTCTCTCTCTCTCCATATATATATATATATATACATAAATCTGCTATAGACAGAATTAAAGAGATAAGCAGGGAGGGAGAGATAAAATTTTTCTCAGGCCCAACACACCTGTAGTCCTAGCTCTCTGGGAGACTGAGGCAGCAGGATTGCTGGAAGTCAGGAGTTCAAACCAGCCTGAGCAAGAGCAAAACCCCATCTCTACTATAAACACAAAGAAATTAATTGGCCAAGTAATATATATGGAAAGAAAAATGAGCCAGGCGTGGCGACACATCCCTGTAGTCCCAGCTGTTTGGGAGGCTGAACCAGGAGGATTGCTTGAGCCCAGGAGGTTGAGGTTGCTGTGAGCTAGTTTTTGTGGATGATATGAATTTCAATTTTATGTATGTTCGTGGCAATCTATTAAATTTTGGGGGAATGATCAGATAGACTCATGAGGCTCTAAACCAGCATACAGTGGAAGGAGGCCACATCTGTTTTCTGTGATTTTCTCCAAAGTGTTCTTTTGTCCAGGAACTGGCCCAGAGCACTGATACATGAGGTGGACCCCGGATTGAATACTGAATGACAGTTTCAGTCAAACGTTTTGGAATGCAAGAGAACTTTGGTCAGAGGGAGACATTAACATGATAAAAGTGGAGTCAAGCTTGAGATCCAGTTAAGTGGACCCCTAAAGTGAGGGGAGCTAGCAAGGAAAAGACAAGGGGTAAGGAGAAGTCACAGCAAGGAGGTGGGTGGGAGGAGGCTTTGCTGGGCTGGCGACCAGGTCACACTCCAGAGGTGGCACAGTAGGATTGGTAGGGGGATAGGTTTTATTGGGAAAACGGAGAGTTTGAACCCCAGCGTTTTATTTGTTAGCAACACAAATTTTGTCAATTCACATTCCCCTGCTGAGGCCCAGTCACCTAAAGACTAGGAAATGCAATGGATAGATTGATATCTCTCTCTCTCTGTGTGTCTCTGTGTCTCTCTGTCTCTCTCTCTCTCTCTATATATAAATCTGCTATAGACAGAATAAAAGAGATAAGCAGGGATGGAGGGATAAAAATTTCACTCACTCTCTCTCTCTCTCTCTCTCTCTCTCTCTCTCAATCTGCTATAGACAGAATAAAAGAAATAAGAACGGAGGGAGAGATATAAATTCCTCTCTCTCTGTATAAATCTGCTATAGACAGAATAAAAGAGATAAGCAGGGAGGGAGAGATAAAAATTTCTCTCAGGCCCAGTACAGCTGTAATCCTAGCTCTCTGGGAGGCTGAGGCAGGAGGATTGCTCAAGGATAGGAGTTCAAAACCAGCCTGAGGAAGAGCAAGACCATCTCTACTATAAATAGAAAGAAATTAATTGGCCAGCTAAACACACACACACACAAACACATAATAGGCCGGGCATGGTGGTGCATGTCTGTAGTTCCAGCTACTCAGGAGGCTGAAACAGAAGGATCACTTGAGCCCAGGAGTTTGAGGTAGCTGTGAGCTAAGCTGACGCCATAGCACTCTAGCCCTGGCACCAAAAGTGAGACTCTGTCTCAAAAAAAAGAATAATAATCATAATCATAAAAAAGGACTTACCAGATAAAGCAGGGAGGGAGAGATAATAATTTCTCTCTCTCACTCTCTCTGTCTCTCTGTCTCTCTCTATGTATGTCTGCTATAGACAGAATAAAAGACATAAGCAGGGAGGGAGAGATAAAAATTTCTCTCAGGCCCAGCACACCTGTAATCCTAGCTCTCTGGGAGGCCAAGGGGGAAGGATTGCTGGAGGTCAGGAGTTCAAATCAGTGGGAGCAAGAGCAAGACCCCATCTCTACTATAAATAGAAAGAAATTAATTGGCCAAGTAATAGAGAGAGAGAGAAAAATTAGCCAGGCATGATGACACTGCCTGTAGTCCCAGCTACTTGGGAGGCTGAGGCAGGAGGATGGCTTGAGCCCAGGAGGTTGAGGTTGCCGTGAGCTAGGCTGACGCCATGGCACTCACTCTAGCCTGGGCAACAAAGTGAGACTCTGTCTCAAAAAATTAAATGCATGCATGCATGCATGAATGAATGAATAAATAAAAGTATGTTAAAAAATACATAGAGGGAGGGTTCTCCGCTTTAGCCATTATTGTGGTTAATCACTTCACTGGTCTCAGCTGGGCCAAAAACAAGGCCTGTGGGGCTGGGGACCGACCGCTCTGGAGTTTTAAGAAAAGATTGAACTGCTCTTGGGGATAGAGGCCAGACTACAAATTTCCAACATCAGGGGGTGGGGGGGTGGAGTTTTAAAAGGACACAAAATGTCTCTGTCCTTTATTTTTTTTGCCCTCTCTCTAGACCATTCCCTCTATTACACTGTGAAATTCATGATGTTAAATAGTTTTTCCTGGGAGAAACTTTGTGGTCGGGGCTACGTGAAGTAGGAAGGGTGTTTTATATGTTTCCAGGACATCATAAAAAATTGAGCAGACTCATCTAGGATCATTAGGGAAATGAATGATTTGCCTCTCCTAAATGTTGAGCTACCACAACAAGCTGCAGGAGGGGACCCTCCCGGACACCTATCCACTGACACAGGCCCCACGGGAGTGTGTTGCTCACCCTATTCATTTAGAAATGTATACTTTGGAATCCATAAAATAAAATTCACAGGAAGAGAAAATACATTGTTCTCAGCCTGGGATAAAAAGTCACAAGTTGGCCGGGCGCTGTGGCTCACGCCTGTAATCCTAGCTCTTGGGAGGCCGAGGCGGGCGGATTGCTCAAGGTCAGGAGTTCAAAACCAGCCTGAGCAAGAGCGAGACCCCGTCTCTACTATAAATAGAAAGAAATTAATTGGCCAACTAATATATATATAAAAAATTAGCCGGGCATGGTGGCGCATGCCTGTAGTCCCAGCTACCCGGGAGGCTGAGGCAGAAGGATTGCTCGAGCCCAGGAGTTTGAGGTTGCTGTGAGCTAGGCTGACGCCACGGCACTCACTCTAGCCTGGACAACAAAGAGAGACTCTGTCTCAAAAAAAAAAAAAAAAAAAAAAAAAAAAAAAAAAAAAAAAAAAGTCACAAGTTGTTGTAGAATTCATTCTGTGATTTAAATTTTTAAACGATATTCCATAAACCTAAAGAAAAAC
>NC_134123.1:44736808-44749308 GCF_040939455.1 Microcebus murinus
ACATAAATCTGCTATAGACAGAATTAAAGAGATAAGCAGGGAGGGAGAGATAAAATTTTTCTCAGGCCCAACACACCTGTAGTCCTAGCTCTCTGGGAGACTGAGGCAGCAGGATTGCTGGAAGTCAGGAGTTCAAACCAGCCTGAGCAAGAGCAAAACCCCATCTCTACTATAAACACAAAGAAATTAATTGGCCAAGTAATATATATGGAAAGAAAAATGAGCCAGGCGTGGCGACACATCCCTGTAGTCCCAGCTGTTTGGGAGGCTGAACCAGGAGGATTGCTTGAGCCCAGGAGGTTGAGGTTGCTGTGAGCTAGTTTTTGTGGATGATATGAATTTCAATTTTATGTATGTTCGTGGCAATCTATTAAATTTTGGGGGAATGATCAGATAGACTCATGAGGCTCTAAACCAGCATACAGTGGAAGGAGGCCACATCTGTTTTCTGTGATTTTCTCCAAAGTGTTCTTTTGTCCAGGAACTGGCCCAGAGCACTGATACATGAGGTGGACCCCGGATTGAATACTGAATGACAGTTTCAGTCAAACGTTTTGGAATGCAAGAGAACTTTGGTCAGAGGGAGACATTAACATGATAAAAGTGGAGTCAAGCTTGAGATCCAGTTAAGTGGACCCCTAAAGTGAGGGGAGCTAGCAAGGAAAAGACAAGGGGTAAGGAGAAGTCACAGCAAGGAGGTGGGTGGGAGGAGGCTTTGCTGGGCTGGCGACCAGGTCACACTCCAGAGGTGGCACAGTATGATTGGTAGGGGGATAGGTTTTATTGGGAAAACGGAGAGTTTGAACCCCAGCGTTTTATTTGTTAGCAACACAAATTTTGTCAATTCACATTCCCCTGCTGAGGCCCAGTCACCTAAAGACTAGGAAATGCAATGGATAGATTGATATCTCTCTCTCTCTGTGTGTCTCTGTGTCTCTCTGTCTCTCTCTCTCTCTCTATATATAAATCTGCTATAGACAGAATAAAAGAGATAAGCAGGGATGGAGGGATAAAAATTTCACTCACTCTCTCTCTCTCTCTCTCTCTCTCTCTCTCTCTCAATCTGCTATAGACAGAATAAAAGAAATAAGAACGGAGGGAGAGATATAAATTCCTCTCTCTCTGTATAAATCTGCTATAGACAGAATAAAAGAGATAAGCAGGGAGGGAGAGATAAAAATTTCTCTCAGGCCCAGTACAGCTGTAATCCTAGCTCTCTGGGAGGCTGAGGCAGGAGGATTGCTCAAGGATAGGAGTTCAAAACCAGCCTGAGGAAGAGCAAGACCATCTCTACTATAAATAGAAAGAAATTAATTGGCCAGCTAAACACACACACACACAAACACATAATAGGCCGGGCATGGTGGTGCATGTCTGTAGTTCCAGCTACTCAGGAGGCTGAAACAGAAGGATCACTTGAGCCCAGGAGTTTGAGGTAGCTGTGAGCTAAGCTGACGCCATAGCACTCTAGCCCTGGCACCAAAAGTGAGACTCTGTCTCAAAAAAAAGAATAATAATCATAATCATAAAAAAGGACTTACCAGATAAAGCAGGGAGGGAGAGATAATAATTTCTCTCTCTCACTCTCTCTGTCTCTCTGTCTCTCTCTATGTATGTCTGCTATAGACAGAATAAAAGACATAAGCAGGGAGGGAGAGATAAAAATTTCTCTCAGGCCCAGCACACCTGTAATCCTAGCTCTCTGGGAGGCCAAGGGGGAAGGATTGCTGGAGGTCAGGAGTTCAAATCAGTGGGAGCAAGAGCAAGACCCCATCTCTACTATAAATAGAAAGAAATTAATTGGCCAAGTAATAGAGAGAGAGAGAAAAATTAGCCAGGCATGATGACACTGCCTGTAGTCCCAGCTACTTGGGAGGCTGAGGCAGGAGGATGGCTTGAGCCCAGGAGGTTGAGGTTGCCGTGAGCTAGGCTGACGCCATGGCACTCACTCTAGCCTGGGCAACAAAGTGAGACTCTGTCTCAAAAAATTAAATGCATGCATGCATGCATGAATGAATGAATAAATAAAAGTATGTTAAAAAATACATAGAGGGAGGGTTCTCCGCTTTAGCCATTATTGTGGTTAATCACTTCACTGGTCTCAGCTGGGCCAAAAACAAGGCCTGTGGGGCTGGGGACCGACCGCTCTGGAGTTTTAAGAAAAGATTGAACTGCTCTTGGGGATAGAGGCCAGACTACAAATTTCCAACATCAGGGGGTGGGGGGGTGGAGTTTTAAAAGGACACAAAATGTCTCTGTCCTTTATTTTTTTTGCCCTCTCTCTAGACCATTCCCTCTATTACACTGTGAAATTCATGATGTTAAATAGTTTTTCCTGGGAGAAACTTTGTGGTCGGGGCTACGTGAAGTAGGAAGGGTGTTTTATATGTTTCCAGGACATCATAAAAAATTGAGCAGACTCATCTAGGATCATTAGGGAAATGAATGATTTGCCTCTCCTAAATGTTGAGCTACCACAACAAGCTGCAGGAGGGGACCCTCCCGGACACCTATCCACTGACACAGGCCCCACGGGAGTGTGTTGCTCACCCTATTCATTTAGAAATGTATACTTTGGAATCCATAAAATAAAATTCACAGGAAGAGAAAATACATTGTTCTCAGCCTGGGATAAAAAGTCACAAGTTGGCCGGGCGCTGTGGCTCACGCCTGTAATCCTAGCTCTTGGGAGGCCGAGGCGGGCGGATTGCTCAAGGTCAGGAGTTCAAAACCAGCCTGAGCAAGAGCGAGACCCCGTCTCTACTATAAATAGAAAGAAATTAATTGGCCAACTAATATATATATAAAAAATTAGCCGGGCATGGTGGCGCATGCCTGTAGTCCCAGCTACCCGGGAGGCTGAGGCAGAAGGATTGCTCGAGCCCAGGAGTTTGAGGTTGCTGTGAGCTAGGCTGACGCCACGGCACTCACTCTAGCCTGGACAACAAAGAGAGACTCTGTCTCAAAAAAAAAAAAAAAAAAAAAAAAAAAAAAAAAAAAAAAGTCACAAGTTGTTGTAGAATTCATTCTGTGATTTAAATTTTTAAACGATATTCCATAAACCTAAAGAAAAACACAAAAAAACAAAGATTAAACAGAAACCGGGAAAAGAAAAAAAAAAAAAAAACCCTGGGCAGAGGCCTACGGTGGGGGCGGGGAGGCAGGCAGGGAGCGGGAGGAGGAGGAGGGGCCCCTCCCTGGGACAACAGGGAGGGGGTTGGGCGGAGACCCTCTGGAGGCTAGAGGCGCCTGGGGGCTGGCGGGCCCAGGCAGAACCTGTCATACAATGTAGCAGATTTGAAAGCCGGCCTCCACACCTGGGGTGGGGGTGGGGTCCACTCTTAAGCTCCCAACATGGCCTGACTTTACCCATCCCCAAGTCTGATCAAAGTGGCCACTAGATGACACCTAAGTACTGGTGACAGTGTCAGCCAGACAAGAAGGGACCCTCTGACGGGGCTGACAGCGATTTTTTTTTTTCTTTCTAAAGTTTGCTTCCATTTTACACCTAGGTCTACAGGTATACCCTTAAAATGGATGCTGGTATTGAGGAAACAGGAAGTATTTTTTTCCAGTCATTTATCTGGTCCTCAATCCTCATTATTTATCATGTCCACCCGCCAAGTAATATATATAGAAAGAAAAATTAGCCAGGCATTCTGGCACATGCCTGTAGTCCCAGCTACTCAAGAGGCTGAGACAGAAGGATGACTTGAGGCCAGGAGTTTGAGGTTGCTGTGAGCTAAGCTGACACCATAGCACTCTAGCCCGGGCACCAAAAGTGAGACTCTGTCAAAAAAAAATAAATAAATAAAATTAAGAACTATGGACTTAGCAGTAAAAGCAGGGATTCAGAGATAAAAATTTCACTCTCTCTCTCTCTCTGTATGTATGTGTATGTATATAAATCTGCTATAGAGAGAATAAAAGAGATAAGAAGGGAGGGAGAGATAAAAATTCCTCTCTCTCTCTCTCTCTCTATATATATATACATATATATAAATCTGCTATAGACAGAATAAAAGAGATAAGCAGGGATGGAGAGATAAAATTTCACTCACTCTCTCTCTCTCTCTCTATATATATATATATAAATCTGCTATAGACAGAATAAAAGAAATAAAAAGGGAGGGAGAGATATAAATTCCTCTCTCTCTCTCTCTCTCTCTATATATATATATATAAATCTGCTATAGACAGAATAAAAGAGATAAGCAGGGAGGGAGAGATAAAAATTTCACTCTCTCTCTCTCTCTCTCTCTCTGTGTATATATATAAATCTGCTATAGACAGAATAAAAGAGATAAGCAGGGAGGGAGAGATAAAAATTTCACTCTCTCTCTCTCTCTCTCTGTGTATATATATAAATCTGCTATAGACAGAATAAAAGAGATAAGCAGGGACGGAGAGATAAATATTTCACTCTCTCTCTCTTTCTCTCTCTCTCTGTGTATATATATAAATCTGCTATAGACAGAATAAAAGAGATAAGAAGGGAGGGAGAGATATAAATTCCTCTCTCTCTCTCTCTCTGTGTCTGTCTCTCTCTCTCTCTGTATATATATATATATATATCTGCTGTAGACAGAATAAAAGAGATAAGCTGGGATGGAGAGATAAGAATTTCACTCACTCTCTCTCTCTCTCTCTCTCTATATATATATATAAATCTGCTATAGACAGAATAAAAGAGATAAGAAGGGAGGGAGAGATATGAATTCCTCTGTCTCTCTGTCTCTCTGTCTCTCTCTCTCTATATATATATATATATAAATCTGCTATTGACAGAATAAAAGAGATAAGAAGGGAGGGAGAGATATAAATTCTCTCTCTCTATATATATATATATATAAATCTGCTATAGACAGAATAAAAGAGATAAGCAGGGATGGAGAGATAAAAATTTCACTCTCTCTCTCTCTCTCTGTGTATATATATAAATCTGCTATAGACAGAATAAAAGAGATAAGCAGGGAGGGAGAGATATAAATTCCTCTCTCACTCTCTCTCTATATATATATGTATATATATAAATCTGCTATAGACAGAATAAAAGAGATAAGAAGGGAGGGAGAGATATGAATTCCTCTGTCTCTCTGTCTCTCTGTCTCTCTGTCTCTCTCTCTATATATATATATAAATCTGCTATTGACAGAATAAAAGAGATAAGAAGGGAGGGAGAGATATAAATTCTCTCTCTCTCTATATATATATATAAATCTGCTATAGACAGAATAAAAGAGATAAGCAGGGATGGAGAGATAAAAATTTCACTCTCTCTCTCTCTCTACATATATATATATATAAATCTGCTATAGACAGAATAAAAGAGATAAGAAGGGAGGGAGAGATATAAATTCTCTCTCTCTCTCTCTCTCTCTCTAAATCTGCTATAGACAGAATAAAAGAGATAAGCAGGGATGGAGAGATAAAAATTTCTCTCTCTCTCTCTCTCTGTGTATATATATATATAAATCTGCTATAGACAAAATAAAAGAGATAAGAAGGGAGGGAGAGATAAAAATTCCTCTATGTCTCTCTCTCTCCATATATATATATATATACATAAATCTGCTATAGACAGAATTAAAGAGATAAGCAGGGAGGGAGAGATAAAATTTTTCTCAGGCCCAACACACCTGTAGTCCTAGCTCTCTGGGAGACTGAGGCAGCAGGATTGCTGGAAGTCAGGAGTTCAAACCAGCCTGAGCAAGAGCAAAACCCCATCTCTACTATAAACACAAAGAAATTAATTGGCCAAGTAATATATATGGAAAGAAAAATGAGCCAGGCGTGGCGACACATCCCTGTAGTCCCAGCTGTTTGGGAGGCTGAACCAGGAGGATTGCTTGAGCCCAGGAGGTTGAGGTTGCTGTGAGCTAGTTTTTGTGGATGATATGAATTTCAATTTTATGTATGTTCGTGGCAATCTATTAAATTTTGGGGGAATGATCAGATAGACTCATGAGGCTCTAAACCAGCATACAGTGGAAGGAGGCCACATCTGTTTTCTGTGATTTTCTCCAAAGTGTTCTTTTGTCCAGGAACTGGCCCAGAGCACTGATACATGAGGTGGACCCCGGATTGAATACTGAATGACAGTTTCAGTCAAACGTTTTGGAATGCAAGAGAACTTTGGTCAGAGGGAGACATTAACATGATAAAAGTGGAGTCAAGCTTGAGATCCAGTTAAGTGGACCCCTAAAGTGAGGGGAGCTAGCAAGGAAAAGACAAGGGGTAAGGAGAAGTCACAGCAAGGAGGTGGGTGGGAGGAGGCTTTGCTGGGCTGGCGACCAGGTCACACTCCAGAGGTGGCACAGTATGATTGGTAGGGGGATAGGTTTTATTGGGAAAACGGAGAGTTTGAACCCCAGCGTTTTATTTGTTAGCAACACAAATTTTGTCAATTCACATTCCCCTGCTGAGGCCCAGTCACCTAAAGACTAGGAAATGCAATGGATAGATTGATATCTCTCTCTCTCTGTGTGTCTCTGTGTCTCTCTGTCTCTCTCTCTCTCTATATATATAAATCTGCTATAGACAGAATAAAAGAGATAAGCAGGGATGGAGGGATAAAAATTTCACTCACTCTCTCTCTCTCTCTCTCTCTCTCTCTCTCTCAATCTGCTATAGACAGAATAAAAGAAATAAGAAGGGAGGGAGAGATATAAATTCCTCTCTCTCTGTATAAATCTGCTATAGACAGAATAAAAGAGATAAGCAGGGAGGGAGAGATAAAAATTTCTCTCAGGCCCAGTACAGCTGTAATCCTAGCTCTCTGGGAGGCTGAGGCAGGAGGATTGCTCAAGGATAGGAGTTCAAAACCAGCCTGAGGAAGAGCAAGACCATCTCTACTATAAATAGAAAGAAATTAATTGGCCAGCTAAACACACACACACACAAACACATAATAGGCCGGGCATGGTGGTGCATGTCTGTAGTTCCAGCTACTCAGGAGGCTGAAACAGAAGGATCACTTGAGCCCAGGAGTTTGAGGTAGCTGTGAGCTAAGCTGACGCCATAGCACTCTAGCCCTGGCACCAAAAGTGAGACTCTGTCTCAAAAAAAAGAATAATAATCATAATCATAAAAAAGGACTTACCAGATAAAGCAGGGAGGGAGAGATAATAATTTCTCTCTCTCACTCTCTCTGTCTCTCTGTCTCTCTCTATGTATGTCTGCTATAGACAGAATAAAAGACATAAGCAGGGAGGGAGAGATAAAAATTTCTCTCAGGCCCAGCACACCTGTAATCCTAGCTCTCTGGGAGGCCAAGGGGGAAGGATTGCTGGAGGTCAGGAGTTCAAATCAGTGGGAGCAAGAGCAAGACCCCATCTCTACTATAAATAGAAAGAAATTAATTGGCCAAGTAATAGAGAGAGAGAGAAAAATTAGCCAGGCATGATGACACTGCCTGTAGTCCCAGCTACTTGGGAGGCTGAGGCAGGAGGATGGCTTGAGCCCAGGAGGTTGAGGTTGCCGTGAGCTAGGCTGACGCCATGGCACTCACTCTAGCCTGGGCAACAAAGTGAGACTCTGTCTCAAAAAATTAAATGCATGCATGCATGCATGAATGAATGAATAAATAAAAGTATGTTAAAAAATACATAGAGGGAGGGTTCTCCGCTTTAGCCATTATTGTGGTTAATCACTTCACTGGTCTCAGCTGGGCCAAAAACAAGGCCTGTGGGGCTGGGGACCGACCGCTCTGGAGTTTTAAGAAAAGATTGAACTGCTCTTGGGGATAGAGGCCAGACTACAAATTTCCAACATCAGGGGGTGGGGGGGTGGAGTTTTAAAAGGACACAAAATGTCTCTGTCCTTTATTTTTTTTGCCCTCTCTCTAGACCATTCCCTCTATTACACTGTGAAATTCATGATGTTAAATAGTTTTTCCTGGGAGAAACTTTGTGGTCGGCTATGTGAAGTAGGAAGGGTGTTTTATATGTTTCCAGGACATCATAAAAAATTGAGCAGACTCATCTAGGATCATTAGGGAAATGAATGATTTGCCTCTCCTAAATGTTGAGCTACCACAACAAGCTGCAGGAGGGGACCCTCCCGGACACCTATCCACTGACACAGGCCCCACGGGAGTGTGTTGCTCACCCTATTCATTTAGAAATGTATACTTTGGAATCCATAAAATAAAATTCACAGGAAGAGAAAATACATTGTTCTCAGCCTGGGATAAAAAGTCACAAGTTGTTGTAGAATTCATTCTGTGATTTAAATTTTTAAACGATATTCCATAAACCTAAAGAAAAACACAAAAAAACAAAGATTAAACAGAAACCGGGAAAAGAAAAAAAAAAAAAAAACCCTGGGCAGAGGCCTACGGTGGGGGCGGGGAGGCAGGCAGGGAGCGGGAGGAGGAGGAGGGGCCCCTCCCTGGGACAACAGGGAGGGGGTTGGGCGGAGACCCTCTGGAGGCTAGAGGCGCCTGGGGGCTGGCGGGCCCAGGCAGAACCTGTCATACAATGTAGCAGATTTGAAAGCCGGCCTCCACACCTGGGGTGGGGGTGGGGTCCACTCTTAAGCTCCCAACATGGCCTGACTTTACCCATCCCCAAGTCTGATCAAAGTGGCCACTAGATGACACCTAAGTACTGGTGACAGTGTCAGCCAGACAAGAAGGGACCCTCTGACGGGGCTGACAGCGATTTTTTTTTTTCTTTCTAAAGTTTGCTTCCATTTTACACCTAGGTCTACAGGTATACCCTTAAAATGGATGCTGGTATTGAGGAAACAGGAAGTATTTTTTTCCAGTCATTTATCTGGTCCTCAATCCTCATTATTTATCATGTCCACCCGCCAAGTAATATATATAGAAAGAAAAATTAGCCAGGCATTCTGGCACATGCCTGTAGTCCCAGCTACTCAAGAGGCTGAGACAGAAGGATGACTTGAGGCCAGGAGTTTGAGGTTGCTGTGAGCTAAGCTGACACCATAGCACTCTAGCCCGGGCACCAAAAGTGAGACTCTGTCAAAAAAAAATAAATAAATAAAATTAAGAACTATGGACTTAGCAGTAAAAGCAGGGATTCAGAGATAAAAATTTCACTCTCTCTCTCTCTCTGTATGTATGTGTATGTATATAAATCTGCTATAGAGAGAATAAAAGAGATAAGAAGGGAGGGAGAGATAAAAATTCCTCTCTCTCTCTCTCTCTATATATATATATACATATATATAAATCTGCTATAGACAGAATAAAAGAGATAAGCAGGGATGGAGAGATAAAATTTCACTCACTCTCTCTCTCTCTCTATATATATATATATATAAATCTGCTATAGACAGAATAAAAGAAATAAAAAGGGAGGGAGAGATATAAATTCCTCTCTCTCTCTCTCTCTCTCTCTATATATATATATAAATCTGCTATAGACAGAATAAAAGAGATAAGAAGGGAGGGAGAGATATAAATTCTCTCTCTCTCTCTCTCTCTCTCTCTAAATCTGCTATAGACAGAATAAAAGAGATAAGCAGGGATGGAGAGATAAAAATTTCTCTCTCTCTCTCTCTCTGTGTATATATATATATAAATCTGCTATAGACAAAATAAAAGAGATAAGAAGGGAGGGAGAGATAAAAATTCCTCTATGTCTCTCTCTCTCCATATATATATATATATACATAAATCTGCTATAGACAGAATTAAAGAGATAAGCAGGGAGGGAGAGATAAAATTTTTCTCAGGCCCAACACACCTGTAGTCCTAGCTCTCTGGGAGACTGAGGCAGCAGGATTGCTGGAAGTCAGGAGTTCAAACCAGCCTGAGCAAGAGCAAAACCCCATCTCTACTATAAACACAAAGAAATTAATTGGCCAAGTAATATATATGGAAAGAAAAATGAGCCAGGCGTGGCGACACATCCCTGTAGTCCCAGCTGTTTGGGAGGCTGAACCAGGAGGATTGCTTGAGCCCAGGAGGTTGAGGTTGCTGTGAGCTAGTTTTTGTGGATGATATGAATTTCAATTTTATGTATGTTCGTGGCAATCTATTAAATTTTGGGGGAATGATCAGATAGACTCATGAGGCTCTAAACCAGCATACAGTGGAAGGAGGCCACATCTGTTTTCTGTGATTTTCTCCAAAGTGTTCTTTTGTCCAGGAACTGGCCCAGAGCACTGATACATGAGGTGGACCCCGGATTGAATACTGAATGACAGTTTCAGTCAAACGTTTTGGAATGCAAGAGAACTTTGGTCAGAGGGAGACATTAACATGATAAAAGTGGAGTCAAGCTTGAGATCCAGTTAAGTGGACCCCTAAAGTGAGGGGAGCTAGCAAGGAAAAGACAAGGGGTAAGGAGAAGTCACAGCAAGGAGGTGGGTGGGAGGAGGCTTTGCTGGGCTGGCGACCAGGTCACACTCCAGAGGTGGCACAGTATGATTGGTAGGGGGATAGGTTTTATTGGGAAAACGGAGAGTTTGAACCCCAGCGTTTTATTTGTTAGCAACACAAATTTTGTCAATTCACATTCCCCTGCTGAGGCCCAGTCACCTAAAGACTAGGAAATGCAATGGATAGATTGATATCTCTCTCTCTCTGTGTGTCTCTGTGTCTCTCTGTCTCTCTCTCTCTCTCTATATATAAATCTGCTATAGACAGAATAAAAGAGATAAGCAGGGATGGAGGGATAAAAATTTCACTCACTCTCTCTCTCTCTCTCTCTCTCTCTCTCTCTCAATCTGCTATAGACAGAATAAAAGAAATAAGAAGGGAGGGAGAGATATAAATTCCTCTCTCTCTGTATAAATCTGCTATAGACAGAATAAAAGAGATAAGCAGGGAGGGAGAGATAAAAATTTCTCTCAGGCCCAGTACAGCTGTAATCCTAGCTCTCTGGGAGGCTGAGGCAGGAGGATTGCTCAAGGATAGGAGTTCAAAACCAGCCTGAGGAAGAGCAAGACCATCTCTACTATAAATAGAAAGAAATTAATTGGCCAGCTAAACACACACACACACAAACACATAATAGGCCGGGCATGGTGGTGCATGTCTGTAGTTCCAGCTACTCAGGAGGCTGAAACAGAAGGATCACTTGAGCCCAGGAGTTTGAGGTAGCTGTGAGCTAAGCTGACGCCATAGCACTCTAGCCCTGGCACCAAAAGTGAGACTCTGTCTCAAAAAAAAGAATAATAATCATAATCATAAAAAAGGACTTACCAGATAAAGCAGGGAGGGAGAGATAATAATTTCTCTCTCTCACTCTCTCTGTCTCTCTGTCTCTCTCTATGTATGTCTGCTATAGACAGAATAAAAGACATAAGCAGGGAGGGAGAGATAAAAATTTCTCTCAGGCCCAGCACACCTGTAATCCTAGCTCTCTGGGAGGCCAAGGGGGAAGGATTGCTGGAGGTCAGGAGTTCAAATCAGTGGGAGCAAGAGCAAGACCCCATCTCTACTATAAATAGAAAGAAATTAATTGGCCAAGTAATAGAGAGAGAGAGAAAAATTAGCCAGGCATGATGACACTGCCTGTAGTCCCAGCTACTTGGGAGGCTGAGGCAGGAGGATGGCTTGAGCCCAGGAGGTTGAGGTTGCCGTGAGCTAGGCTGACGCCATGGCACTCACTCTAGCCTGGGCAACAAAGTGAGACTCTGTCTCAAAAAATTAAATGCATGCATGCATGCATGAATGAATGAATAAATAAAAGTATGTTAAAAAATACATAGAGGGAGGGTTCTCCGCTTTAGCCATTATTGTGGTTAATCACTTCACTGGTCTCAGCTGGGCCAAAAACAAGGCCTGTGGGGCTGGGGACCGACCGCTCTGGAGTTTTAAGAAAAGATTGAACTGCTCTTGGGGATAGAGGCCAGACTACAAATTTCCAACATCAGGGGGTGGGGGGGTGGAGTTTTAAAAGGACACAAAATGTCTCTGTCCTTTATTTTTTTTGCCCTCTCTCTAGACCATTCCCTCTATTACACTGTGAAATTCATGATGTTAAATAGTTTTTCCTGGGAGAAACTTTGTGGTCGGGGCTACGTGAAGTAGGAAGGGTGTTTTATATGTTTCCAGGACATCATAAAAAATTGAGCAGACTCATCTAGGATCATTAGGGAAATGAATGATTTGCCTCTCCTAAATGTTGAGCTACCACAACAAGCTGCAGGAGGGGACCCTCCCGGACACCTATCCACTGACACAGGCCCCACGGGAGTGTGTTGCTCACCCTATTCATTTAGAAATGTATACTTTGGAATCCATAAAATAAAATTCACAGGAAGAGAAAATACATTGTTCTCAGCCTGGGATAAAAAGTCACAAGTTGTTGTAGAATTCATTCTGTGATTTAAATTTTTAAACGATATTCCATAAACCTAAAGAAAAACACAAAAAAACAAAGATTAAACAGAAACCGGGAAAAGAAAAAAAAAAAAAAAACCCTGGGCAGAGGCCTACGGTGGGGGCGGGGAGGCAGGCAGGGAGCGGGAGGAGGAGGAGGGGCCCCTCCCTGGGACAACAGGGAGGGGGTTGGGCGGAGACC
>NC_134123.1:44751808-44761808 GCF_040939455.1 Microcebus murinus
TACTATAAACACAAAGAAATTAATTGGCCAAGTAATATATATGGAAAGAAAAATGAGCCAGGCGTGGCGACACATCCCTGTAGTCCCAGCTGTTTGGGAGGCTGAACCAGGAGGATTGCTTGAGCCCAGGAGGTTGAGGTTGCTGTGAGCTAGTTTTTGTGGATGATATGAATTTCAATTTTATGTATGTTCGTGGCAATCTATTAAATTTTGGGGGAATGATCAGATAGACTCATGAGGCTCTAAACCAGCATACAGTGGAAGGAGGCCACATCTGTTTTCTGTGATTTTCTCCAAAGTGTTCTTTTGTCCAGGAACTGGCCCAGAGCACTGATACATGAGGTGGACCCCGGATTGAATACTGAATGACAGTTTCAGTCAAACGTTTTGGAATGCAAGAGAACTTTGGTCAGAGGGAGACATTAACATGATAAAAGTGGAGTCAAGCTTGAGATCCAGTTAAGTGGACCCCTAAAGTGAGGGGAGCTAGCAAGGAAAAGACAAGGGGTAAGGAGAAGTCACAGCAAGGAGGTGGGTGGGAGGAGGCTTTGCTGGGCTGGCGACCAGGTCACACTCCAGAGGTGGCACAGTATGATTGGTAGGGGGATAGGTTTTATTGGGAAAACGGAGAGTTTGAACCCCAGCGTTTTATTTGTTAGCAACACAAATTTTGTCAATTCACATTCCCCTGCTGAGGCCCAGTCACCTAAAGACTAGGAAATGCAATGGATAGATTGATATCTCTCTCTCTCTGTGTGTCTCTGTGTCTCTCTGTCTCTCTCTCTCTCTCTATATATAAATCTGCTATAGACAGAATAAAAGAGATAAGCAGGGATGGAGGGATAAAAATTTCACTCACTCTCTCTCTCTCTCTCTCTCTCTCTCTCTCTCAATCTGCTATAGACAGAATAAAAGAAATAAGAAGGGAGGGAGAGATATAAATTCCTCTCTCTCTGTATAAATCTGCTATAGACAGAATAAAAGAGATAAGCAGGGAGGGAGAGATAAAAATTTCTCTCAGGCCCAGTACAGCTGTAATCCTAGCTCTCTGGGAGGCTGAGGCAGGAGGATTGCTCAAGGATAGGAGTTCAAAACCAGCCTGAGGAAGAGCAAGACCATCTCTACTATAAATAGAAAGAAATTAATTGGCCAGCTAAACACACACACACACAAACACATAATAGGCCGGGCATGGTGGTGCATGTCTGTAGTTCCAGCTACTCAGGAGGCTGAAACAGAAGGATCACTTGAGCCCAGGAGTTTGAGGTAGCTGTGAGCTAAGCTGACGCCATAGCACTCTAGCCCTGGCACCAAAAGTGAGACTCTGTCTCAAAAAAAAGAATAATAATCATAATCATAAAAAAGGACTTACCAGATAAAGCAGGGAGGGAGAGATAATAATTTCTCTCTCTCACTCTCTCTGTCTCTCTGTCTCTCTCTATGTATGTCTGCTATAGACAGAATAAAAGACATAAGCAGGGAGGGAGAGATAAAAATTTCTCTCAGGCCCAGCACACCTGTAATCCTAGCTCTCTGGGAGGCCAAGGGGGAAGGATTGCTGGAGGTCAGGAGTTCAAATCAGTGGGAGCAAGAGCAAGACCCCATCTCTACTATAAATAGAAAGAAATTAATTGGCCAAGTAATAGAGAGAGAGAGAAAAATTAGCCAGGCATGATGACACTGCCTGTAGTCCCAGCTACTTGGGAGGCTGAGGCAGGAGGATGGCTTGAGCCCAGGAGGTTGAGGTTGCCGTGAGCTAGGCTGACGCCATGGCACTCACTCTAGCCTGGGCAACAAAGTGAGACTCTGTCTCAAAAAATTAAATGCATGCATGCATGCATGAATGAATGAATAAATAAAAGTATGTTAAAAAATACATAGAGGGAGGGTTCTCCGCTTTAGCCATTATTGTGGTTAATCACTTCACTGGTCTCAGCTGGGCCAAAAACAAGGCCTGTGGGGCTGGGGACCGACCGCTCTGGAGTTTTAAGAAAAGATTGAACTGCTCTTGGGGATAGAGGCCAGACTACAAATTTCCAACATCAGGGGGTGGGGGGGTGGAGTTTTAAAAGGACACAAAATGTCTCTGTCCTTTATTTTTTTTGCCCTCTCTCTAGACCATTCCCTCTATTACACTGTGAAATTCATGATGTTAAATAGTTTTTCCTGGGAGAAACTTTGTGGTCGGCTATGTAAAGTAGGAAGGGTGTTTTATATGTTTCCAGGACATCATAAAAAATTGAGCAGACTCATCTAGGATCATTAGGGAAATGAATGATTTGCCTCTCCTAAATGTTGAGCTACCACAACAAGCTGCAGGAGGGGACCCTCCCGGACACCTATCCACTGACACAGGCCCCACGGGAGTGTGTTGCTCACCCTATTCATTTAGAAATGTATACTTTGGAATCCATAAAATAAAATTCACAGGAAGAGAAAATACATTGTTCTCAGCCTGGGATAAAAAGTCACAAGTTGTTGTAGAATTCATTCTGTGATTTAAATTTTTAAACGATATTCCATAAACCTAAAGAAAAACACAAAAAAACAAAGATTAAACAGAAACCGGGAAAAGAAAAAAAAAAAAAAAACCCTGGGCAGAGGCCTACGGTGGGGGCGGGGAGGCAGGCAGGGAGCGGGAGGAGGAGGAGGGGCCCCTCCCTGGGACAACAGGGAGGGGGTTGGGCGGAGACCCTCTGGAGGCTAGAGGCGCCTGGGGGCTGGCGGGCCCAGGCAGAACCTGTCATACAATGTAGCAGATTTGAAAGCCGGCCTCCACACCTGGGGTGGGGGTGGGGTCCACTCTTAAGCTCCCAACATGGCCTGACTTTACCCATCCCCAAGTCTGATCAAAGTGGCCACTAGATGACACCTAAGTACTGGTGACAGTGTCAGCCAGACAAGAAGGGACCCTCTGACGGGGCTGACAGCGATTTTTTTTTTTCTTTCTAAAGTTTGCTTCCATTTTACACCTAGGTCTACAGGTATACCCTTAAAATGGATGCTGGTATTGAGGAAACAGGAAGTATTTTTTTCCAGTCATTTATCTGGTCCTCAATCCTCATTATTTATCATGTCCACCCGCCAAGTAATATATATAGAAAGAAAAATTAGCCAGGCATTCTGGCACATGCCTGTAGTCCCAGCTACTCAAGAGGCTGAGACAGAAGGATGACTTGAGGCCAGGAGTTTGAGGTTGCTGTGAGCTAAGCTGACACCATAGCACTCTAGCCCGGGCACCAAAAGTGAGACTCTGTCAAAAAAAAATAAATAAATAAAATTAAGAACTATGGACTTAGCAGTAAAAGCAGGGATTCAGAGATAAAAATTTCACTCTCTCTCTCTCTCTGTATGTATGTGTATGTATATAAATCTGCTATAGAGAGAATAAAAGAGATAAGAAGGGAGGGAGAGATAAAAATTCCTCTCTCTCTCTCTCTCTATATATATATATACATATATATAAATCTGCTATAGACAGAATAAAAGAGATAAGCAGGGATGGAGAGATAAAATTTCACTCACTCTCTCTCTCTCTCTCTATATATATATATATAAATCTGCTATAGACAGAATAAAAGAAATAAAAAGGGAGGGAGAGATATAAATTCCTCTCTCTCTCTCTCTCTCTCTCTCTCTCTATATATAAATCTGCTATAGACAGAATAAAAGAGATAAGAAGGGAGGGAGAGATATAAATTCTCTCTCTCTCTCTCTCTCTCTCTCTAAATCTGCTATAGACAGAATAAAAGAGATAAGCAGGGATGGAGAGATAAAAATTTCTCTCTCTCTCTCTCTCTGTGTATATATATATATAAATCTGCTATAGACAAAATAAAAGAGATAAGAAGGGAGGGAGAGATAAAAATTCCTCTATGTCTCTCTCTCTCCATATATATATATATATACATAAATCTGCTATAGACAGAATTAAAGAGATAAGCAGGGAGGGAGAGATAAAATTTTTCTCAGGCCCAACACACCTGTAGTCCTAGCTCTCTGGGAGACTGAGGCAGCAGGATTGCTGGAAGTCAGGAGTTCAAACCAGCCTGAGCAAGAGCAAAACCCCATCTCTACTATAAACACAAAGAAATTAATTGGCCAAGTAATATATATAGAAAGAAAAATGAGCCAGGCGTGGCGACACATCCCTGTAGTCCCAGCTGTTTGGGAGGCTGAACCAGGAGGATTGCTTGAGCCCAGGAGGTTGAGGTTGCTGTGAGCTAGTTTTTGTGGATGATATGAATTTCAATTTTATGTATGTTCGTGGCAATCTATTAAATTTTGGGGGAATGATCAGATAGACTCATGAGGCTCTAAACCAGCATACAGTGGAAGGAGGCCACATCTGTTTTCTGTGATTTTCTCCAAAGTGTTCTTTTGTCCAGGAACTGGCCCAGAGCACTGATACATGAGGTGGACCCCGGATTGAATACTGAATGACAGTTTCAGTCAAACGTTTTGGAATGCAAGAGAACTTTGGTCAGAGGGAGACATTAACATGATAAAAGTGGAGTCAAGCTTGAGATCCAGTTAAGTGGACCCCTAAAGTGAGGGGAGCTAGCAAGGAAAAGACAAGGGGTAAGGAGAAGTCACAGCAAGGAGGTGGGTGGGAGGAGGCTTTGCTGGGCTGGCGACCAGGTCACACTCCAGAGGTGGCACAGTATGATTGGTAGGGGGATAGGTTTTATTGGGAAAACGGAGAGTTTGAACCCCAGCGTTTTATTTGTTAGCAACACAAATTTTGTCAATTCACATTCCCCTGCTGAGGCCCAGTCACCTAAAGACTAGGAAATGCAATGGATAGATTGATATCTCTCTCTCTCTGTGTGTCTCTGTGTCTCTCTGTCTCTCTCTCTCTCTCTATATATAAATCTGCTATAGACAGAATAAAAGAGATAAGCAGGGATGGAGGGATAAAAATTTCACTCACTCTCTCTCTCTCTCTCTCTCTCTCTCTCTCTCTCAATCTGCTATAGACAGAATAAAAGAAATAAGAAGGGAGGGAGAGATATAAATTCCTCTCTCTCTGTATAAATCTGCTATAGACAGAATAAAAGAGATAAGCAGGGAGGGAGAGATAAAAATTTCTCTCAGGCCCAGTACAGCTGTAATCCTAGCTCTCTGGGAGGCTGAGGCAGGAGGATTGCTCAAGGATAGGAGTTCAAAACCAGCCTGAGGAAGAGCAAGACCATCTCTACTATAAATAGAAAGAAATTAATTGGCCAACTAAACACACACACACAAACACATAATAGGCCGGGCATGGTGGTGCATGTCTTTAGTTCCAGCTACTCAGGAGGCTGAAACAGAAGGATCACTTGAGCCCAGGAGTTTGAGGTAGCTGTGAGCTAAGCTGATGCCATAGCACTCTAGCCCTGGCACCAAAAGTGAGACTTTGTCTCAAAAAAAAGGATAATAATAATAATCATAAAAAAGGACTTACCAGATAAAGCAGGGAGAGAGAGATAATAATTTCTCTCTCTCACTCTCTCTCTCTCTCTCTCTCTCTCTCTCTCTCTCTCTCTCTCTATCTCTCTCTCTATGTCTGCTATAGACAGAATAAAAGACATAAGCAGGGAGGGAGAGATAAAAATTTCTCTCAGGCCCAGCACACCTGTAATCCTAGCTCTCTGGGAGGCCAAGGGGGAAGGATTGCTGGAGGTCAGGAGTTCAAATCAGTGGGAGCAAGAGCAAGACCCCATCTCTACTATAAATAGAAAGAAATTAATTGGCCAAGTAATAGAGAGAGAGAGAAAAATTAGCCAGGCATGATGACACTGCCTGTAGTCCTAGCTACTTGGGAGGCTGAGGCAGGAGGATGGCTTGAGCCCAGGAGGTTGAGGTTGCCGTGAGCTAGGCTGACGCCATGGCACTCACTCTAGCCTGGGCAACAAAGTGAGACTCTGTCTCAAAAAATTAAATGCATGCATGAATGAATGAATGAATAAATAAATAAAAGTCTGTTAAAAAATACATAGAGGGAGGGTTCTCCGCTTTAGCCATTATTGTGGTTAATCACTTCACTGGTCTCAGCTGGGCCAAAAACAAGGCCTGTGGGGCTGGGGACCGCTCTGGAGTTTTAAGAAAAGATTGAACTGCTCTTGGGGATAGAGGCCAGACTACAAATTTCCAACATCAGGGGGTGGGGGGGGTGGAGTTTTAAAAGGACACAAAATGTCTGTGTCCTTTATTTTTTTTGCCCTCTCTCTAGACCATTCCCTCTATTACACTGTGAAATTCATGATGTTAAATCGTTTTTCCTGGGAGAAACTTTGTGGTCGGGGCTATGTGAAGTAGGAAGGGTGTTTTATATGTTTCCAGGACATCATAAAAAATTGAGCAGACTCATCTAGGATCATTAGGGAAATGAATGATTTGCCTCTCCTAAATGTTGAGCTACCACAACAAGCTGCAGGAGGGGACCCTCCCGGACACCTATCCACTGACACAGGCCCCACGGGAGTGTGTTGCTCACCCTATTCATTTAGAAATGTATACTTTGGAATCCATAAAATTCACAGGAAGAGAAAATACATTGTTCTCAGCCTAGGATAAAAAGTCACAAGTTGTTGTAGAATTCATTCTGTGATTTAAATTTTTAAACGATATTCCATAAACCTAAAAAAACCACACAAAAATACCCAAAAAAACCAAGATAAAACACAAACCGGGAAAAGAAAAAAAAAAAAAAAAAAACCCTGGGCAGAGGCCTACGGTGGGGGCGGGGAGGCAGGCAGGGAGCGGGAGGAGGAGGAGGGGCCCCTCCCTGGGACAACAGGGAGGGGGTTGGGCGGAGACCCTCTGGAGGCTAGAGGCGCCTGGGGCTGGCGGGCCCAGGCAGAACCTGTCCTACAATGTAGCAGATTTGAAAGCCGGCCTCCACACCTGGGGTGGGGGTGGGGTCCACTCTTAAGCTCCCAACATGGCCTGACTTTACCCATCCCCAAGTCTGATCAAAGTGGCCACTAGATGACACCTAAGTACCGGTGACAGTGTCAGCCAGACAAGAAGGGACCCTCTGACGGGGCTGACAGCGATTTTTTTTTTTCTTTCTAAAGTTTGCTTCCATTTTACACCTAGGTCTACAGGTATACCCTTAAAATGGATGCTGGTATTGAGGAAACAGGAAGTATTTTTTTCCAGTCATTTATCTGGTCCTCAATCCTCATTATTTATCATGTCCACCCGCCAAGTAATATATATAGAAAGAAAAATTAGCCAGGCATGCTGGCATATGCCTGTAGTCCCAGCTACTCAAGAGGCTGAGACAGAAGGATGACTTGAGGCCAGGAGTTTGAGGTTGCTGTGAGCTAAGCTGACACCATAGCACTCTAGCCCGGGCACCAAAAGTGAGACTCTGTCAAAAAAAAAAAAAAAAAAAAATTAAGAACTATGGACTTAGCAGTAAAAGCAGGGATTCAGAGATAAAAATTTCACTCTCTCTCTCTCTCTCTCTGTGTGTATATATATAAATCTGCTATAGACAGAATAAAAGAGATAAGCAGGGAGGGAGAGATAAATATTTCACTCTCTCTCTCTTTCTCTCTCTCTCTGTGTATATATATATAAATCAGCTATAGACAGAATAAAAGAGATAAGAAGGGAGGGAGAGATATAAATTCCTCTCTCTCTCTCTCTCTCTCTATATATATATCTGCTATAGACAGAATAAAAGAGATAAGCTGGGATGGAGAGATAAGAATATCACTCACTCTCTCTCTCTCTCTCTCTCTATATATATATAAATCTGCCATAGACAGAATAAAAGAGATAAGAAGGGAGGGAGATATATGAATTCCTCTGTCTCTCTGTCTCTCTGTCTCTCTCTCTCTATATATATATATAAATCTGCTATTGACAGAATAAAAGAGATAAGAAGGGAGGGAGAGATATAAATTCTCTCTCTCTCTCTCTATATATATATAAATCTGCTATAGACAGAATAAAAGAGATAAGCAGGGATGGAGAGATAAAAATTTCACTCTCTCTCTCTCTCTGTGTATATATATAAATCTGCTATAGACAGAATAAAAGAGATAAGCAGGGAGGGAGAGATATAAATTCCTCTCTCACTCTCTCTCTCTCTCTATATATATGTATATATATAAATCTGCTATAGACAGAATAAAAGAGATAAGAAGGGAGGGAGAGATATGAATTCCTCTGTCTCTCTGTCTCTCTGTCTCTCTCTCTCTATATATATATATATAAATCTGCTATTGACAGAATAAAAGAGATAAGAAGGGAGGGAGAGATATAAATTCTCTCTCTATATATATATATATATAAATCTGCTATAGACAGAATAAAAGAGATAAGCAGGGATGGAGAGATAAAAATTTCACTCTCTCTCTCTCTCTCTCTGTATATATATAAATCTGCTATAGACAGAATAAAAGAGATAAGGAGGGAGAGATAAAAATTTCACTCTCTCTCTCTCCATATATATATATATATATATATATATATATATATATAAATCTGCTATAGACAGAATAAAAGAGATAAGCAGGGAGGGAGAGATAAATATTTCACTCTCTCTCTCTTTCTCTCTCTCTCTGTGTATATATATATAAATCTGCTATAGACAGAATTAAAGAGATAAGCAGGGAGGGAGAGATAATATTTTTCTCAGGCCCAGCACACCTGTAGTCCTAGCTCTCTGGGAGACTGAGGCAGCAGGATTGCAGGAGGTCAGGAGTTCAAACCAGCCTGAGCAAGAGCAAAACCCCATCTCTACTATAAACACAAAGAAATTAATTGGCCAAGTAATATATATAGAAAGAAAAATGAGCCAGGCGTGGCGGCATATCCCTGAGTCCCAGCTGTTTGGGAGGCTGAGGCAGGAGGATTGCTTGAGCCTAGGAGGTTGAGGTTGCTGTGAGCTAGTCTGAAGCCATAGCACCCTAGCCCGGGCCCTAAAAGTGAGACTCTGTCTCATAAAAAAAGAAAAAATTAATAATAATAAAAAAGGTCTTACTTTCCAGAAAAAGCAGGGAGGGAGAGATAATAATTTCTCTCTCTCTCTCTGTTTCTCTCTCTCTCTCTCTCTCTCTCTCTCTCTCTCTGTATATATTTTCTGTGATTTTCTCCACAGTGTTCTTTTCTTCAGGAACTGGCCCAGAGAACTGATAAATGAGGTGGACCCCGGATTGAATACTGAATGACAGTTTCAGTAAAACATTTTCGAATGCAAGAGAACTTTGGTCAGAGGGAGACATTAACATGATAAAAGTGGAGTCAAGCTTGAGATCCAGTTAAGTGGACCCCTAAAGTGAGGCAAGCTAGCAAGGAAAAGACAAGGGGTAAGGAGAAGTCACAGCAAGGAGGTGGGAGGAGGCTTTGCTGGGCTGCCGACCCCATCACACTGCTGCTATAGACAGAATAAAAGAGAAAAGAGATAAGCAGGGAGGGAGACATAAAAATTTCTCTCAGGCCCAGCACAGCTGCAATCCTAGCTCTGGGAGGCCAAGGTGGGAGGATTGCTGGAGGTCAGGAATTCAAACCAGCCTGAGCAAGAGGAAGACCCCATCTCTACTATAAATAGAAAGAAATTAATTGGCCAAGTAATATATATAGGAAGAAAAATTAGCCAGGCATGCTGGCACATGCCTGTAGTCCCAACTACTCAAGAGGCTGAGACAGAAGGATCACTTGAACCCAGGATTTTGAGGTTGCTGTGAGCTAAGCTGAAGCCATAGCACCCTAGCCCAGGCCCTAAGAGTGAGACTCTGTCTCAAAAAAAAAGAAAAAATTAATCATAATAAAAAAGGTCTGTCTTACCAGAAAAAGGAGGAAGGGAGAGATAAAAATTTCTCTCTCTCTGTATATATATATATATATAATGTATATATATATATATATATATATGCATGCATGAATGAATGAATGAATGAATGAATAAATAAATAAAAGTATGTTAAAAAATACATAGAGGGAGGGTTCTCCGCTTTAACCATTATTGTGGTTAATCATTTCACTGGTCTCAGCTGGGCCA
>NC_134123.1:44771808-44781808 GCF_040939455.1 Microcebus murinus
TCACTCTCTCTGTCTCTCTGTCTCTCTCTATGTATGTCTGCTATAGACAGAATAAAAGACATAAGCAGGGAGGGAGAGATAAAAATTTCTCTCAGGCCCAGCACACCTGTAATCCTAGCTCTCTGGGAGGCCAAGGGGGAAGGATTGCTGGAGGTCAGGAGTTCAAATCAGTGGGAGCAAGAGCAAGACCCCATCTCTACTATAAATAGAAAGAAATTAATTGGCCAAGTAATAGAGAGAGAGAGAAAAATTAGCCAGGCATGATGACACTGCCTGTAGTCCCAGCTACTTGGGAGGCTGAGGCAGGAGGATGGCTTGAGCCCAGGAGGTTGAGGTTGCCGTGAGCTAGGCTGACGCCATGGCACTCACTCTAGCCTGGGCAACAAAGTGAGACTCTGTCTCAAAAAATTAAATGCATGCATGCATGCATGAATGAATGAATAAATAAAAGTATGTTAAAAAATACATAGAGGGAGGGTTCTCCGCTTTAGCCATTATTGTGGTTAATCACTTCACTGGTCTCAGCTGGGCCAAAAACAAGGCCTGTGGGGCTGGGGACCGACCGCTCTGGAGTTTTAAGAAAAGATTGAACTGCTCTTGGGGATAGAGGCCAGACTACAAATTTCCAACATCAGGGGGTGGGGGGGTGGAGTTTTAAAAGGACACAAAATGTCTCTGTCCTTTATTTTTTTTGCCCTCTCTCTAGACCATTCCCTCTATTACACTGTGAAATTCATGATGTTAAATAGTTTTTCCTGGGAGAAACTTTGTGGTCGGGGCTACGTGAAGTAGGAAGGGTGTTTTATATGTTTCCAGGACATCATAAAAAATTGAGCAGACTCATCTAGGATCATTAGGGAAATGAATGATTTGCCTCTCCTAAATGTTGAGCTACCACAACAAGCTGCAGGAGGGGACCCTCCCGGACACCTATCCACTGACACAGGCCCCACGGGAGTGTGTTGCTCACCCTATTCATTTAGAAATGTATACTTTGGAATCCATAAAATAAAATTCACAGGAAGAGAAAATACATTGTTCTCAGCCTGGGATAAAAAGTCACAAGTTGTTGTAGAATTCATTCTGTGATTTAAATTTTTAAACGATATTCCATAAACCTAAAGAAAAACACAAAAAAACAAAGATTAAACAGAAACCGGGAAAAGAAAAAAAAAAAAAAAACCCTGGGCAGAGGCCTACGGTGGGGGCGGGGAGGCAGGCAGGGAGCGGGAGGAGGAGGAGGGGCCCCTCCCTGGGACAACAGGGAGGGGGTTGGGCGGAGACCCTCTGGAGGCTAGAGGCGCCTGGGGGCTGGCGGGCCCAGGCAGAACCTGTCCTACAATGTAGCAGATTTGAAAGCCGGCCTCCACACCTGGGGTGGGGGTGGGGTCCACTCTTAAGCTCCCAACATGGCCTGACTTTACCCATCCCCAAGTCTGATCAAAGTGGCCACTAGATGACACCTAAGTACTGGTGACAGTGTCAGCCAGACAAGAAGGGACCCTCTGACGGGGCTGACAGCGATTTTTTTTTTTCTTTCTAAAGTTTGCTTCCATTTTACACCTAGGTCTACAGGTATACCCTTAAAATGGATGCTGGTATTGAGGAAACAGGAAGTATTTTTTTCCAGTCATTTATCTGGTCCTCAATCCTCATTATTTATCATGTCCACCCGCCAAGTAATATATATAGAAAGAAAAATTAGCCAGGCATTCTGGCACATGCCTGTAGTCCCAGCTACTCAAGAGGCTGAGACAGAAGGATGACTTGAGGCCAGGAGTTTGAGGTTGCTGTGAGCTAAGCTGACACCATAGCACTCTAGCCCGGGCACCAAAAGTGAGACTCTGTCAAAAAAAAATAAATAAATAAAATTAAGAACTATGGACTTAGCAGTAAAAGCAGGGATTCAGAGATAAAAATTTCACTCTCTCTCTCTCTCTGTATGTATGTGTATGTATATAAATCTGCTATAGAGAGAATAAAAGAGATAAGAAGGGAGGGAGAGATAAAAATTCCTCTCTCTCTCTCTCTCTATATATATATATACATATATATAAATCTGCTATAGACAGAATAAAAGAGATAAGCAGGGATGGAGAGATAAAATTTCACTCACTCTCTCTCTCTCTATATATATATATATAAATCTGCTATAGACAGAATAAAAGAAATAAAAAGGGAGGGAGAGATATAAATTCCTCTCTCTCTCTCTCTCTCTCTATATATATATATATAAATCTGCTATAGACAGAATAAAAGAGATAAGCAGGGAGGGAGAGATAAAAATTTCACTCTCTCTCTCTCTCTCTCTCTCTGTGTATATATATAAATCTGCTATAGACAGAATAAAAGAGATAAGCAGGGAGGGAGAGATAAAAATTTCACTCTCTCTCTCTCTCTCTCTGTGTATATATATAAATCTGCTATAGACAGAATAAAAGAGATAAGCAGGGACGGAGAGATAAATATTTCACTCTCTCTCTCTTTCTCTCTCTCTCTGTGTATATATATAAATCTGCTATAGACAGAATAAAAGAGATAAGAAGGGAGGGAGAGATATAAATTCCTCTCTCTCTCTCTCTCTGTGTCTGTCTCTCTCTCTCTCTGTATATATATATATATATATCTGCTGTAGACAGAATAAAAGAGATAAGCTGGGATGGAGAGATAAGAATTTCACTCACTCTCTCTCTCTCTCTCTCTATATATATATATATAAATCTGCTATAGACAGAATAAAAGAGATAAGAAGGGAGGGAGAGATATGAATTCCTCTGTCTCTCTGTCTCTCTGTCTCTCTCTCTCTCTCTATATATATATATAAATCTGCTATTGACAGAATAAAAGAGATAAGAAGGGAGGGAGAGATATAAATTCTCTCTCTCTATATATATATATATATAAATCTGCTATAGACAGAATAAAAGAGATAAGCAGGGATGGAGAGATAAAAATTTCACTCTCTCTCTCTCTCTCTGTGTATATATATAAATCTGCTATAGACAGAATAAAAGAGATAAGCAGGGAGGGAGAGATATAAATTCCTCTCTCACTCTCTCTCTATATATATATGTATATATATAAATCTGCTATAGACAGAATAAAAGAGATAAGAAGGGAGGGAGAGATATGAATTCCTCTGTCTCTCTGTCTCTCTGTCTCTCTGTCTCTCTCTCTATATATATATATAAATCTGCTATTGACAGAATAAAAGAGATAAGAAGGGAGGGAGAGATATAAATTCTCTCTCTCTCTATATATATATATAAATCTGCTATAGACAGAATAAAAGAGATAAGCAGGGATGGAGAGATAAAAATTTCACTCTCTCTCTCTCTCTACATATATATATATATAAATCTGCTATAGACAGAATAAAAGAGATAAGAAGGGAGGGAGAGATATAAATTCTCTCTCTCTCTCTCTCTCTCTCTAAATCTGCTATAGACAGAATAAAAGAGATAAGCAGGGATGGAGAGATAAAAATTTCTCTCTCTCTCTCTCTCTGTGTATATATATATATAAATCTGCTATAGACAAAATAAAAGAGATAAGAAGGGAGGGAGAGATAAAAATTCCTCTATGTCTCTCTCTCTCCATATATATATATATATACATAAATCTGCTATAGACAGAATTAAAGAGATAAGCAGGGAGGGAGAGATAAAATTTTTCTCAGGCCCAACACACCTGTAGTCCTAGCTCTCTGGGAGACTGAGGCAGCAGGATTGCTGGAAGTCAGGAGTTCAAACCAGCCTGAGCAAGAGCAAAACACCATCTCTACTATAAACACAAAGAAATTAATTGGCCAAGTAATATATATGGAAAGAAAAATGAGCCAGGCGTGGCGACACATCCCTGTAGTCCCAGCTGTTTGGGAGGCTGAACCAGGAGGATTGCTTGAGCCCAGGAGGTTGAGGTTGCTGTGAGCTAGTTTTTGTGGATGATATGAATTTCAATTTTATGTATGTTCGTGGCAATCTATTAAATTTTGGGGGAATGATCAGATAGACTCATGAGGCTCTAAACCAGCATACAGTGGAAGGAGGCCACATCTGTTTTCTGTGATTTTCTCCAAAGTGTTCTTTTGTCCAGGAACTGGCCCAGAGCACTGATACATGAGGTGGACCCCGGATTGAATACTGAATGACAGTTTCAGTCAAACGTTTTGGAATGCAAGAGAACTTTGGTCAGAGGGAGACATTAACATGATAAAAGTGGAGTCAAGCTTGAGATCCAGTTAAGTGGACCCCTAAAGTGAGGGGAGCTAGCAAGGAAAAGACAAGGGGTAAGGAGAAGTCACAGCAAGGAGGTGGGTGGGAGGAGGCTTTGCTGGGCTGGCGACCAGGTCACACTCCAGAGGTGGCACAGTATGATTGGTAGGGGGATAGGTTTTATTGGGAAAACGGAGAGTTTGAACCCCAGCGTTTTATTTGTTAGCAACACAAATTTTGTCAATTCACATTCCCCTGCTGAGGCCCAGTCACCTAAAGACTAGGAAATGCAATGGATAGATTGATATCTCTCTCTCTCTGTGTGTCTCTGTGTCTCTCTGTCTCTCTCTCTCTCTATATATATAAATCTGCTATAGACAGAATAAAAGAGATAAGCAGGGATGGAGGGATAAAAATTTCACTCACTCTCTCTCTCTCTCTCTCTCTCTCTCTCTCTCAATCTGCTATAGACAGAATAAAAGAAATAAGAAGGGAGGGAGAGATATAAATTCCTCTCTCTCTGTATAAATCTGCTATAGACAGAATAAAAGAGATAAGCAGGGAGGGAGAGATAAAAATTTCTCTCAGGCCCAGTACAGCTGTAATCCTAGCTCTCTGGGAGGCTGAGGCAGGAGGATTGCTCAAGGATAGGAGTTCAAAACCAGCCTGAGGAAGAGCAAGACCATCTCTACTATAAATAGAAAGAAATTAATTGGCCAGCTAAACACACACACACACAAACACATAATAGGCCGGGCATGGTGGTGCATGTCTGTAGTTCCAGCTACTCAGGAGGCTGAAACAGAAGGATCACTTGAGCCCAGGAGTTTGAGGTAGCTGTGAGCTAAGCTGACGCCATAGCACTCTAGCCCTGGCACCAAAAGTGAGACTCTGTCTCAAAAAAAAGAATAATAATCATAATCATAAAAAAGGACTTACCAGATAAAGCAGGGAGGGAGAGATAATAATTTCTCTCTCTCACTCTCTCTGTCTCTCTGTCTCTCTCTATGTATGTCTGCTATAGACAGAATAAAAGACATAAGCAGGGAGGGAGAGATAAAAATTTCTCTCAGGCCCAGCACACCTGTAATCCTAGCTCTCTGGGAGGCCAAGGGGGAAGGATTGCTGGAGGTCAGGAGTTCAAATCAGTGGGAGCAAGAGCAAGACCCCATCTCTACTATAAATAGAAAGAAATTAATTGGCCAAGTAATAGAGAGAGAGAGAAAAATTAGCCAGGCATGATGACACTGCCTGTAGTCCCAGCTACTTGGGAGGCTGAGGCAGGAGGATGGCTTGAGCCCAGGAGGTTGAGGTTGCCGTGAGCTAGGCTGACGCCATGGCACTCACTCTAGCCTGGGCAACAAAGTGAGACTCTGTCTCAAAAAATTAAATGCATGCATGCATGCATGAATGAATGAATAAATAAAAGTATGTTAAAAAATACATAGAGGGAGGGTTCTCCGCTTTAGCCATTATTGTGGTTAATCACTTCACTGGTCTCAGCTGGGCCAAAAACAAGGCCTGTGGGGCTGGGGACCGACCGCTCTGGAGTTTTAAGAAAAGATTGAACTGCTCTTGGGGATAGAGGCCAGACTACAAATTTCCAACATCAGGGGGTGGGGGGGTGGAGTTTTAAAAGGACACAAAATGTCTCTGTCCTTTATTTTTTTTGCCCTCTCTCTAGACCATTCCCTCTATTACACTGTGAAATTCATGATGTTAAATAGTTTTTCCTGGGAGAAACTTTGTGGTCGGCTATGTGAAGTAGGAAGGGTGTTTTATATGTTTCCAGGACATCATAAAAAATTGAGCAGACTCATCTAGGATCATTAGGGAAATGAATGATTTGCCTCTCCTAAATGTTGAGCTACCACAACAAGCTGCAGGAGGGGACCCTCCCGGACACCTATCCACTGACACAGGCCCCACGGGAGTGTGTTGCTCACCCTATTCATTTAGAAATGTATACTTTGGAATCCATAAAATAAAATTCACAGGAAGAGAAAATACATTGTTCTCAGCCTGGGATAAAAAGTCACAAGTTGTTGTAGAATTCATTCTGTGATTTAAATTTTTAAACGATATTCCATAAACCTAAAGAAAAACACAAAAAAACAAAGATTAAACAGAAACCGGGAAAAGAAAAAAAAAAAAAAAACCCTGGGCAGAGGCCTACGGTGGGGGCGGGGAGGCAGGCAGGGAGCGGGAGGAGGAGGAGGGGCCCCTCCCTGGGACAACAGGGAGGGGGTTGGGCGGAGACCCTCTGGAGGCTAGAGGCGCCTGGGGGCTGGCGGGCCCAGGCAGAACCTGTCATACAATGTAGCAGATTTGAAAGCCGGCCTCCACACCTGGGGTGGGGGTGGGGTCCACTCTTAAGCTCCCAACATGGCCTGACTTTACCCATCCCCAAGTCTGATCAAAGTGGCCACTAGATGACACCTAAGTACTGGTGACAGTGTCAGCCAGACAAGAAGGGACCCTCTGACGGGGCTGACAGCGATTTTTTTTTTTCTTTCTAAAGTTTGCTTCCATTTTACACCTAGGTCTACAGGTATACCCTTAAAATGGATGCTGGTATTGAGGAAACAGGAAGTATTTTTTTCCAGTCATTTATCTGGTCCTCAATCCTCATTATTTATCATGTCCACCCGCCAAGTAATATATATAGAAAGAAAAATTAGCCAGGCATTCTGGCACATGCCTGTAGTCCCAGCTACTCAAGAGGCTGAGACAGAAGGATGACTTGAGGCCAGGAGTTTGAGGTTGCTGTGAGCTAAGCTGACACCATAGCACTCTAGCCCGGGCACCAAAAGTGAGACTCTGTCAAAAAAAAATAAATAAATAAAATTAAGAACTATGGACTTAGCAGTAAAAGCAGGGATTCAGAGATAAAAATTTCACTCTCTCTCTCTCTCTGTATGTATGTGTATGTATATAAATCTGCTATAGAGAGAATAAAAGAGATAAGAAGGGAGGGAGAGATAAAAATTCCTCTCTCTCTCTCTCTATATATATATATATACATATATATAAATCTGCTATAGACAGAATAAAAGAGATAAGCAGGGATGGAGAGATAAAATTTCACTCACTCTCTCTCTCTCTCTCTATATATATATATATAAATCTGCTATAGACAGAATAAAAGAAATAAAAAGGGAGGGAGAGATATAAATTCCTCTCTCTCTCTCTCTCTCTCTATATATATATATATAAATCTGCTATAGACAGAATAAAAGAGATAAGAAGGGAGGGAGAGATATAAATTCTCTCTCTCTCTCTCTCTCTCTCTCTAAATCTGCTATAGACAGAATAAAAGAGATAAGCAGGGATGGAGAGATAAAAATTTCTCTCTCTCTCTCTCTCTGTGTATATATATATATAAATCTGCTATAGACAAAATAAAAGAGATAAGAAGGGAGGGAGAGATAAAAATTCCTCTATGTCTCTCTCTCTCCATATATATATATATATACATAAATCTGCTATAGACAGAATTAAAGAGATAAGCAGGGAGGGAGAGATAAAATTTTTCTCAGGCCCAACACACCTGTAGTCCTAGCTCTCTGGGAGACTGAGGCAGCAGGATTGCTGGAAGTCAGGAGTTCAAACCAGCCTGAGCAAGAGCAAAACCCCATCTCTACTATAAACACAAAGAAATTAATTGGCCAAGTAATATATATGGAAAGAAAAATGAGCCAGGCGTGGCGACACATCCCTGTAGTCCCAGCTGTTTGGGAGGCTGAACCAGGAGGATTGCTTGAGCCCAGGAGGTTGAGGTTGCTGTGAGCTAGTTTTTGTGGATGATATGAATTTCAATTTTATGTATGTTCGTGGCAATCTATTAAATTTTGGGGGAATGATCAGATAGACTCATGAGGCTCTAAACCAGCATACAGTGGAA
Source organism: Microcebus murinus (assembly GCF_040939455.1). NCBI lineage: Eukaryota > Metazoa > Chordata > Mammalia > Primates > Cheirogaleidae > Microcebus > Microcebus murinus. Next base: position 44,779,927 of record NC_134123.1, read on the forward strand.
GGAGGCCACATCTGTTTTCTGTGATTTTCTCCAAAGTGTTCTTTTGTCCAGGAACTGGCCCAGAGCACTGATACATGAGGTGGACCCCGGATTGAATACTGAATGACAGTTTCAGTCAAACGTTTTGGAATGCAAGAGAACTTTGGTCAGAGGGAGACATTAACATGATAAAAGTGGAGTCAAGCTTGAGATCCAGTTAAGTGGACCCCTAAAGTGAGGGGAGCTAGCAAGGAAAAGACAAGGGGTAAGGAGAAGTCACAGCAAGGAGGTGGGTGGGAGGAGGCTTTGCTGGGCTGGCGACCAGGTCACACTCCAGAGGTGGCACAGTATGATTGGTAGGGGGATAGGTTTTATTGGGAAAACGGAGAGTTTGAACCCCAGCGTTTTATTTGTTAGCAACACAAATTTTGTCAATTCACATTCCCCTGCTGAGGCCCAGTCACCTAAAGACTAGGAAATGCAATGGATAGATTGATATCTCTCTCTCTCTGTGTGTCTCTGTGTCTCTCTGTCTCTCTCTCTCTCTCTATATATAAATCTGCTATAGACAGAATAAAAGAGATAAGCAGGGATGGAGGGATAAAAATTTCACTCACTCTCTCTCTCTCTCTCTCTCTCTCTCTCTCTCAATCTGCTATAGACAGAATAAAAGAAATAAGAACGGAGGGAGAGATATAAATTCCTCTCTCTCTGTATAAATCTGCTATAGACAGAATAAAAGAGATAAGCAGGGAGGGAGAGATAAAAATTTCTCTCAGGCCCAGTACAGCTGTAATCCTAGCTCTCTGGGAGGCTGAGGCAGGAGGATTGCTCAAGGATAGGAGTTCAAAACCAGCCTGAGGAAGAGCAAGACCATCTCTACTATAAATAGAAAGAAATTAATTGGCCAGCTAAACACACACACACACAAACACATAATAGGCCGGGCATGGTGGTGCATGTCTGTAGTTCCAGCTACTCAGGAGGCTGAAACAGAAGGATCACTTGAGCCCAGGAGTTTGAGGTAGCTGTGAGCTAAGCTGACGCCATAGCACTCTAGCCCTGGCACCAAAAGTGAGACTCTGTCTCAAAAAAAAGAATAATAATCATAATCATAAAAAAGGACTTACCAGATAAAGCAGGGAGGGAGAGATAATAATTTCTCTCTCTCACTCTCTCTGTCTCTCTGTCTCTCTCTATGTATGTCTGCTATAGACAGAATAAAAGACATAAGCAGGGAGGGAGAGATAAAAATTTCTCTCAGGCCCAGCACACCTGTAATCCTAGCTCTCTGGGAGGCCAAGGGGGAAGGATTGCTGGAGGTCAGGAGTTCAAATCAGTGGGAGCAAGAGCAAGACCCCATCTCTACTATAAATAGAAAGAAATTAATTGGCCAAGTAATAGAGAGAGAGAGAAAAATTAGCCAGGCATGATGACACTGCCTGTAGTCCCAGCTACTTGGGAGGCTGAGGCAGGAGGATGGCTTGAGCCCAGGAGGTTGAGGTTGCCGTGAGCTAGGCTGACGCCATGGCACTCACTCTAGCCTGGGCAACAAAGTGAGACTCTGTCTCAAAAAATTAAATGCATGCATGCATGCATGAATGAATGAATAAATAAAAGTATGTTAAAAAATACATAGAGGGAGGGTTCTCCGCTTTAGCCATTATTGTGGTTAATCACTTCACTGGTCTCAGCTGGGCCAAAAACAAGGCCTGTGGGGCTGGGGACCGACCGCTCTGGAGTTTTAAGAAAAGATTGAACTGCTCTTGGGGATAGAGGCCAGACTACAAATTTCCAACATCAGGGGGTGGGGGGGTGGAGTTTTAAAAGGACACAAAATGTCTCTGTCCTTTATTTTTTTTGCCCTCTCTCTAGACCATTCCCTCTATTACACTGTGAAATT
>NC_134123.1:44791808-44816808 GCF_040939455.1 Microcebus murinus
GGAGAGATAAAAATTTCTCTCAGGCCCAGTACAGCTGTAATCCTAGCTCTCTGGGAGGCTGAGGCAGGAGGATTGCTCAAGGATAGGAGTTCAAAACCAGCCTGAGGAAGAGCAAGACCATCTCTACTATAAATAGAAAGAAATTAATTGGCCAGCTAAACACACACACACACAAACACATAATAGGCCGGGCATGGTGGTGCATGTCTGTAGTTCCAGCTACTCAGGAGGCTGAAACAGAAGGATCACTTGAGCCCAGGAGTTTGAGGTAGCTGTGAGCTAAGCTGACGCCATAGCACTCTAGCCCTGGCACCAAAAGTGAGACTCTGTCTCAAAAAAAAGAATAATAATCATAATCATAAAAAAGGACTTACCAGATAAAGCAGGGAGGGAGAGATAATAATTTCTCTCTCTCACTCTCTCTGTCTCTCTGTCTCTCTCTATGTATGTCTGCTATAGACAGAATAAAAGACATAAGCAGGGAGGGAGAGATAAAAATTTCTCTCAGGCCCAGCACACCTGTAATCCTAGCTCTCTGGGAGGCCAAGGGGGAAGGATTGCTGGAGGTCAGGAGTTCAAATCAGTGGGAGCAAGAGCAAGACCCCATCTCTACTATAAATAGAAAGAAATTAATTGGCCAAGTAATAGAGAGAGAGAGAAAAATTAGCCAGGCATGATGACACTGCCTGTAGTCCCAGCTACTTGGGAGGCTGAGGCAGGAGGATGGCTTGAGCCCAGGAGGTTGAGGTTGCCGTGAGCTAGGCTGACGCCATGGCACTCACTCTAGCCTGGGCAACAAAGTGAGACTCTGTCTCAAAAAATTAAATGCATGCATGCATGCATGAATGAATGAATAAATAAAAGTATGTTAAAAAATACATAGAGGGAGGGTTCTCCGCTTTAGCCATTATTGTGGTTAATCACTTCACTGGTCTCAGCTGGGCCAAAAACAAGGCCTGTGGGGCTGGGGACCGACCGCTCTGGAGTTTTAAGAAAAGATTGAACTGCTCTTGGGGATAGAGGCCAGACTACAAATTTCCAACATCAGGGGGTGGGGGGGTGGAGTTTTAAAAGGACACAAAATGTCTCTGTCCTTTATTTTTTTTGCCCTCTCTCTAGACCATTCCCTCTATTACACTGTGAAATTCATGATGTTAAATAGTTTTTCCTGGGAGAAACTTTGTGGTCGGGGCTACGTGAAGTAGGAAGGGTGTTTTATATGTTTCCAGGACATCATAAAAAATTGAGCAGACTCATCTAGGATCATTAGGGAAATGAATGATTTGCCTCTCCTAAATGTTGAGCTACCACAACAAGCTGCAGGAGGGGACCCTCCCGGACACCTATCCACTGACACAGGCCCCACGGGAGTGTGTTGCTCACCCTATTCATTTAGAAATGTATACTTTGGAATCCATAAAATAAAATTCACAGGAAGAGAAAATACATTGTTCTCAGCCTGGGATAAAAAGTCACAAGTTGTTGTAGAATTCATTCTGTGATTTAAATTTTTAAACGATATTCCATAAACCTAAAGAAAAACACAAAAAAACAAAGATTAAACAGAAACCGGGAAAAGAAAAAAAAAAAAAAAACCCTGGGCAGAGGCCTACGGTGGGGGCGGGGAGGCAGGCAGGGAGCGGGAGGAGGAGGAGGGGCCCCTCCCTGGGACAACAGGGAGGGGGTTGGGCGGAGACCCTCTGGAGGCTAGAGGCGCCTGGGGGCTGGCGGGCCCAGGCAGAACCTGTCATACAATGTAGCAGATTTGAAAGCCGGCCTCCACACCTGGGGTGGGGGTGGGGTCCACTCTTAAGCTCCCAACATGGCCTGACTTTACCCATCCCCAAGTCTGATCAAAGTGGCCACTAGATGACACCTAAGTACTGGTGACAGTGTCAGCCAGACAAGAAGGGACCCTCTGACGGGGCTGACAGCGATTTTTTTTTTTCTTTCTAAAGTTTGCTTCCATTTTACACCTAGGTCTACAGGTATACCCTTAAAATGGATGCTGGTATTGAGGAAACAGGAAGTATTTTTTTCCAGTCATTTATCTGGTCCTCAATCCTCATTATTTATCATGTCCACCCGCCAAGTAATATATATAGAAAGAAAAATTAGCCAGGCATTCTGGCACATGCCTGTAGTCCCAGCTACTCAAGAGGCTGAGACAGAAGGATGACTTGAGGCCAGGAGTTTGAGGTTGCTGTGAGCTAAGCTGACACCATAGCACTCTAGCCCGGGCACCAAAAGTGAGACTCTGTCAAAAAAAAATAAATAAATAAAATTAAGAACTATGGACTTAGCAGTAAAAGCAGGGATTCAGAGATAAAAATTTCACTCTCTCTCTCTCTCTGTATGTATGTGTATGTATATAAATCTGCTATAGAGAGAATAAAAGAGATAAGAAGGGAGGGAGAGATAAAAATTCCTCTCTCTCTCTCTCTCTCTATATATATATACATATATATAAATCTGCTATAGACAGAATAAAAGAGATAAGCAGGGATGGAGAGATAAAATTTCACTCACTCTCTCTCTCTCTCTCTATATATATATATATAAATCTGCTATAGACAGAATAAAAGAAATAAAAAGGGAGGGAGAGATATAAATTCCTCTCTCTCTCTCTCTCTCTCTCTATATATATATATAAATCTGCTATAGACAGAATAAAAGAGATAAGCAGGGAGGGAGAGATAAAAATTTCACTCTCTCTCTCTCTCTCTCTCTCTGTGTATATATATAAATCTGCTATAGACAGAATAAAAGAGATAAGCAGGGAGGGAGAGATAAAAATTTCACTCTCTCTCTCTCTCTCTCTGTGTATATATATAAATCTGCTATAGACAGAATAAAAGAGATAAGCAGGGACGGAGAGATAAATATTTCACTCTCTCTCTCTTTCTCTCTCTCTCTGTGTATATATATAAATCTGCTATAGACAGAATAAAAGAGATAAGAAGGGAGGGAGAGATATAAATTCCTCTCTCTCTCTCTCTCTGTGTCTGTCTCTCTCTCTCTCTGTATATATATATATATATATCTGCTGTAGACAGAATAAAAGAGATAAGCTGGGATGGAGAGATAAGAATTTCACTCACTCTCTCTCTCTCTCTCTCTATATATATATATATAAATCTGCTATAGACAGAATAAAAGAGATAAGAAGGGAGGGAGAGATATGAATTCCTCTGTCTCTCTGTCTCTCTGTCTCTCTCTCTCTATATATATATATATATAAATCTGCTATTGACAGAATAAAAGAGATAAGAAGGGAGGGAGAGATATAAATTCTCTCTCTCTATATATATATATATATAAATCTGCTATAGACAGAATAAAAGAGATAAGCAGGGATAGAGATAAAAATTTCACTCTCTCTCTCTCTCTCTGTGTATATATATAAATCTGCTATAGACAGAATAAAAGAGATAAGCAGGGAGGGAGAGATATAAATTCCTCTCTCACTCTCTCTCTATATATATATGTATATATATAAATCTGCTATAGACAGAATAAAAGAGATAAGAAGGGAGGGAGAGATATGAATTCCTCTGTCTCTCTGTCTCTCTGTCTCTCTGTCTCTCTCTCTCTATATATATATAAATCTGCTATTGACAGAATAAAAGAGATAAGAAGGGAGGGAGAGATATAAATTCTCTCTCTCTCTATATATATATATAAATCTGCTATAGACAGAATAAAAGAGATAAGCAGGGATGGAGAGATAAAAATTTCACTCTCTCTCTCTCTCTACATATATATATATATAAATCTGCTATAGACAGAATAAAAGAGATAAGAAGGGAGGGAGAGATATAAATTCTCTCTCTCTCTCTCTCTCTCTCTAAATCTGCTATAGACAGAATAAAAGAGATAAGCAGGGATGGAGAGATAAAAATTTCTCTCTCTCTCTCTCTCTGTGTATATATATATATAAATCTGCTATAGACAAAATAAAAGAGATAAGAAGGGAGGGAGAGATAAAAATTCCTCTATGTCTCTCTCTCTCCATATATATATATATATACATAAATCTGCTATAGACAGAATTAAAGAGATAAGCAGGGAGGGAGAGATAAAATTTTTCTCAGGCCCAACACACCTGTAGTCCTAGCTCTCTGGGAGACTGAGGCAGCAGGATTGCTGGAAGTCAGGAGTTCAAACCAGCCTGAGCAAGAGCAAAACCCCATCTCTACTATAAACACAAAGAAATTAATTGGCCAAGTAATATATATGGAAAGAAAAATGAGCCAGGCGTGGCGACACATCCCTGTAGTCCCAGCTGTTTGGGAGGCTGAACCAGGAGGATTGCTTGAGCCCAGGAGGTTGAGGTTGCTGTGAGCTAGTTTTTGTGGATGATATGAATTTCAATTTTATGTATGTTCGTGGCAATCTATTAAATTTTGGGGGAATGATCAGATAGACTCATGAGGCTCTAAACCAGCATACAGTGGAAGGAGGCCACATCTGTTTTCTGTGATTTTCTCCAAAGTGTTCTTTTGTCCAGGAACTGGCCCAGAGCACTGATACATGAGGTGGACCCCGGATTGAATACTGAATGACAGTTTCAGTCAAACGTTTTGGAATGCAAGAGAACTTTGGTCAGAGGGAGACATTAACATGATAAAAGTGGAGTCAAGCTTGAGATCCAGTTAAGTGGACCCCTAAAGTGAGGGGAGCTAGCAAGGAAAAGACAAGGGGTAAGGAGAAGTCACAGCAAGGAGGTGGGTGGGAGGAGGCTTTGCTGGGCTGGCGACCAGGTCACACTCCAGAGGTGGCACAGTATGATTGGTAGGGGGATAGGTTTTATTGGGAAAACGGAGAGTTTGAACCCCAGCGTTTTATTTGTTAGCAACACAAATTTTGTCAATTCACATTCCCCTGCTGAGGCCCAGTCACCTAAAGACTAGGAAATGCAATGGATAGATTGATATCTCTCTCTCTCTGTGTGTCTCTGTGTCTCTCTGTCTCTCTCTCTCTCTATATATATAAATCTGCTATAGACAGAATAAAAGAGATAAGCAGGGATGGAGGGATAAAAATTTCACTCACTCTCTCTCTCTCTCTCTCTCTCTCTCTCTCTCAATCTGCTATAGACAGAATAAAAGAAATAAGAAGGGAGGGAGAGATATAAATTCCTCTCTCTCTGTATAAATCTGCTATAGACAGAATAAAAGAGATAAGCAGGGAGGGAGAGATAAAAATTTCTCTCAGGCCCAGTACAGCTGTAATCCTAGCTCTCTGGGAGGCTGAGGCAGGAGGATTGCTCAAGGATAGGAGTTCAAAACCAGCCTGAGGAAGAGCAAGACCATCTCTACTATAAATAGAAAGAAATTAATTGGCCAGCTAAACACACACACACACAAACACATAATAGGCCGGGCATGGTGGTGCATGTCTGTAGTTCCAGCTACTCAGGAGGCTGAAACAGAAGGATCACTTGAGCCCAGGAGTTTGAGGTAGCTGTGAGCTAAGCTGACGCCATAGCACTCTAGCCCTGGCACCAAAAGTGAGACTCTGTCTCAAAAAAAAGAATAATAATCATAATCATAAAAAAGGACTTACCAGATAAAGCAGGGAGGGAGAGATAATAATTTCTCTCTCTCACTCTCTCTGTCTCTCTGTCTCTCTCTATGTATGTCTGCTATAGACAGAATAAAAGACATAAGCAGGGAGGGAGAGATAAAAATTTCTCTCAGGCCCAGCACACCTGTAATCCTAGCTCTCTGGGAGGCCAAGGGGGAAGGATTGCTGGAGGTCAGGAGTTCAAATCAGTGGGAGCAAGAGCAAGACCCCATCTCTACTATAAATAGAAAGAAATTAATTGGCCAAGTAATAGAGAGAGAGAGAAAAATTAGCCAGGCATGATGACACTGCCTGTAGTCCCAGCTACTTGGGAGGCTGAGGCAGGAGGATGGCTTGAGCCCAGGAGGTTGAGGTTGCCGTGAGCTAGGCTGACGCCATGGCACTCACTCTAGCCTGGGCAACAAAGTGAGACTCTGTCTCAAAAAATTAAATGCATGCATGCATGCATGAATGAATGAATAAATAAAAGTATGTTAAAAAATACATAGAGGGAGGGTTCTCCGCTTTAGCCATTATTGTGGTTAATCACTTCACTGGTCTCAGCTGGGCCAAAAACAAGGCCTGTGGGGCTGGGGACCGACCGCTCTGGAGTTTTAAGAAAAGATTGAACTGCTCTTGGGGATAGAGGCCAGACTACAAATTTCCAACATCAGGGGGTGGGGGGGTGGAGTTTTAAAAGGACACAAAATGTCTCTGTCCTTTATTTTTTTTGCCCTCTCTCTAGACCATTCCCTCTATTACACTGTGAAATTCATGATGTTAAATAGTTTTTCCTGGGAGAAACTTTGTGGTCGGCTATGTGAAGTAGGAAGGGTGTTTTATATGTTTCCAGGACATCATAAAAAATTGAGCAGACTCATCTAGGATCATTAGGGAAATGAATGATTTGCCTCTCCTAAATGTTGAGCTACCACAACAAGCTGCAGGAGGGGACCCTCCCGGACACCTATCCACTGACACAGGCCCCACGGGAGTGTGTTGCTCACCCTATTCATTTAGAAATGTATACTTTGGAATCCATAAAATAAAATTCACAGGAAGAGAAAATACATTGTTCTCAGCCTGGGATAAAAAGTCACAAGTTGTTGTAGAATTCATTCTGTGATTTAAATTTTTAAACGATATTCCATAAACCTAAAGAAAAACACAAAAAAACAAAGATTAAACAGAAACCGGGAAAAGAAAAAAAAAAAAAAAACCCTGGGCAGAGGCCTACGGTGGGGGCGGGGAGGCAGGCAGGGAGCGGGAGGAGGAGGAGGGGCCCCTCCCTGGGACAACAGGGAGGGGGTTGGGCGGAGACCCTCTGGAGGCTAGAGGCGCCTGGGGGCTGGCGGGCCCAGGCAGAACCTGTCATACAATGTAGCAGATTTGAAAGCCGGCCTCCACACCTGGGGTGGGGGTGGGGTCCACTCTTAAGCTCCCAACATGGCCTGACTTTACCCATCCCCAAGTCTGATCAAAGTGGCCACTAGATGACACCTAAGTACTGGTGACAGTGTCAGCCAGACAAGAAGGGACCCTCTGACGGGGCTGACAGCGATTTTTTTTTTTCTTTCTAAAGTTTGCTTCCATTTTACACCTAGGTCTACAGGTATACCCTTAAAATGGATGCTGGTATTGAGGAAACAGGAAGTATTTTTTTCCAGTCATTTATCTGGTCCTCAATCCTCATTATTTATCATGTCCACCCGCCAAGTAATATATATAGAAAGAAAAATTAGCCAGGCATTCTGGCACATGCCTGTAGTCCCAGCTACTCAAGAGGCTGAGACAGAAGGATGACTTGAGGCCAGGAGTTTGAGGTTGCTGTGAGCTAAGCTGACACCATAGCACTCTAGCCCGGGCACCAAAAGTGAGACTCTGTCAAAAAAAAATAAATAAATAAAATTAAGAACTATGGACTTAGCAGTAAAAGCAGGGATTCAGAGATAAAAATTTCACTCTCTCTCTCTCTCTGTATGTATGTGTATGTATATAAATCTGCTATAGAGAGAATAAAAGAGATAAGAAGGGAGGGAGAGATAAAAATTCCTCTCTCTCTCTCTCTCTATATATATATATACATATATATAAATCTGCTATAGACAGAATAAAAGAGATAAGCAGGGATGGAGAGATAAAATTTCACTCACTCTCTCTCTCTCTCTCTATATATATATATATAAATCTGCTATAGACAGAATAAAAGAAATAAAAAGGGAGGGAGAGATATAAATTCCTCTCTCTCTCTCTCTCTCTCTCTATATATATATATAAATCTGCTATAGACAGAATAAAAGAGATAAGAAGGGAGGGAGAGATATAAATTCTCTCTCTCTCTCTCTCTCTCTCTAAATCTGCTATAGACAGAATAAAAGAGATAAGCAGGGATGGAGAGATAAAAATTTCTCTCTCTCTCTCTCTCTGTGTATATATATATATAAATCTGCTATAGACAAAATAAAAGAGATAAGAAGGGAGGGAGAGATAAAAATTCCTCTATGTCTCTCTCTCTCCATATATATATATATATATACATAAATCTGCTATAGACAGAATTAAAGAGATAAGCAGGGAGGGAGAGATAAAATTTTTCTCAGGCCCAACACACCTGTAGTCCTAGCTCTCTGGGAGACTGAGGCAGCAGGATTGCTGGAAGTCAGGAGTTCAAACCAGCCTGAGCAAGAGCAAAACCCCATCTCTACTATAAACACAAAGAAATTAATTGGCCAAGTAATATATATGGAAAGAAAAATGAGCCAGGCGTGGCGACACATCCCTGTAGTCCCAGCTGTTTGGGAGGCTGAACCAGGAGGATTGCTTGAGCCCAGGAGGTTGAGGTTGCTGTGAGCTAGTTTTTGTGGATGATATGAATTTCAATTTTATGTATGTTCGTGGCAATCTATTAAATTTTGGGGGAATGATCAGATAGACTCATGAGGCTCTAAACCAGCATACAGTGGAAGGAGGCCACATCTGTTTTCTGTGATTTTCTCCAAAGTGTTCTTTTGTCCAGGAACTGGCCCAGAGCACTGATACATGAGGTGGACCCCGGATTGAATACTGAATGACAGTTTCAGTCAAACGTTTTGGAATGCAAGAGAACTTTGGTCAGAGGGAGACATTAACATGATAAAAGTGGAGTCAAGCTTGAGATCCAGTTAAGTGGACCCCTAAAGTGAGGGGAGCTAGCAAGGAAAAGACAAGGGGTAAGGAGAAGTCACAGCAAGGAGGTGGGTGGGAGGAGGCTTTGCTGGGCTGGCGACCAGGTCACACTCCAGAGGTGGCACAGTATGATTGGTAGGGGGATAGGTTTTATTGGGAAAACGGAGAGTTTGAACCCCAGCGTTTTATTTGTTAGCAACACAAATTTTGTCAATTCACATTCCCCTGCTGAGGCCCAGTCACCTAAAGACTAGGAAATGCAATGGATAGATTGATATCTCTCTCTCTCTGTGTGTCTCTGTGTCTCTCTGTCTCTCTCTCTCTCTCTATATATAAATCTGCTATAGACAGAATAAAAGAGATAAGCAGGGATGGAGGGATAAAAATTTCACTCACTCTCTCTCTCTCTCTCTCTCTCTCTCTCTCAATCTGCTATAGACAGAATAAAAGAAATAAGAAGGGAGGGAGAGATATAAATTCCTCTCTCTCTGTATAAATCTGCTATAGACAGAATAAAAGAGATAAGCAGGGAGGGAGAGATAAAAATTTCTCTCAGGCCCAGTACAGCTGTAATCCTAGCTCTCTGGGAGGCTGAGGCAGGAGGATTGCTCAAGGATAGGAGTTCAAAACCAGCCTGAGGAAGAGCAAGACCATCTCTACTATAAATAGAAAGAAATTAATTGGCCAGCTAAACACACACACACACAAACACATAATAGGCCGGGCATGGTGGTGCATGTCTGTAGTTCCAGCTACTCAGGAGGCTGAAACAGAAGGATCACTTGAGCCCAGGAGTTTGAGGTAGCTGTGAGCTAAGCTGACGCCATAGCACTCTAGCCCTGGCACCAAAAGTGAGACTCTGTCTCAAAAAAAAGAATAATAATCATAATCATAAAAAAGGACTTACCAGATAAAGCAGGGAGGGAGAGATAATAATTTCTCTCTCTCACTCTCTCTGTCTCTCTGTCTCTCTCTATGTATGTCTGCTATAGACAGAATAAAAGACATAAGCAGGGAGGGAGAGATAAAAATTTCTCTCAGGCCCAGCACACCTGTAATCCTAGCTCTCTGGGAGGCCAAGGGGGAAGGATTGCTGGAGGTCAGGAGTTCAAATCAGTGGGAGCAAGAGCAAGACCCCATCTCTACTATAAATAGAAAGAAATTAATTGGCCAAGTAATAGAGAGAGAGAGAAAAATTAGCCAGGCATGATGACACTGCCTGTAGTCCCAGCTACTTGGGAGGCTGAGGCAGGAGGATGGCTTGAGCCCAGGAGGTTGAGGTTGCCGTGAGCTAGGCTGACGCCATGGCACTCACTCTAGCCTGGGCAACAAAGTGAGACTCTGTCTCAAAAAATTAAATGCATGCATGCATGCATGAATGAATGAATAAATAAAAGTATGTTAAAAAATACATAGAGGGAGGGTTCTCCGCTTTAGCCATTATTGTGGTTAATCACTTCACTGGTCTCAGCTGGGCCAAAAACAAGGCCTGTGGGGCTGGGGACCGACCGCTCTGGAGTTTTAAGAAAAGATTGAACTGCTCTTGGGGATAGAGGCCAGACTACAAATTTCCAACATCAGGGGGTGGGGGGGTGGAGTTTTAAAAGGACACAAAATGTCTCTGTCCTTTATTTTTTTTGCCCTCTCTCTAGACCATTCCCTCTATTACACTGTGAAATTCATGATGTTAAATAGTTTTTCCTGGGAGAAACTTTGTGGTCGGGGCTACGTGAAGTAGGAAGGGTGTTTTATATGTTTCCAGGACATCATAAAAAATTGAGCAGACTCATCTAGGATCATTAGGGAAATGAATGATTTGCCTCTCCTAAATGTTGAGCTACCACAACAAGCTGCAGGAGGGGACCCTCCCGGACACCTATCCACTGACACAGGCCCCACGGGAGTGTGTTGCTCACCCTATTCATTTAGAAATGTATACTTTGGAATCCATAAAATAAAATTCACAGGAAGAGAAAATACATTGTTCTCAGCCTGGGATAAAAAGTCACAAGTTGGCCGGGCGCTGTGGCTCACGCCTGTAATCCTAGCTCTTGGGAGGCCGAGGCGGGCGGATTGCTCAAGGTCAGGAGTTCAAAACCAGCCTGAGCAAGAGCGAGACCCCGTCTCTACTATAAATAGAAAGAAATTAATTGGCCAACTAATATATATATAAAAAATTAGCCGGGCATGGTGGCGCATGCCTGTAGTCCCAGCTACCCGGGAGGCTGAGGCAGAAGGATTGCTCGAGCCCAGGAGTTTGAGGTTGCTGTGAGCTAGGCTGACGCCACGGCACTCACTCTAGCCTGGACAACAAAGAGAGACTCTGTCTCAAAAAAAAAAAAAAAAAAAAAAAAAAAAAAAAAAAAAAGTCACAAGTTGTTGTAGAATTCATTCTGTGATTTAAATTTTTAAACGATATTCCATAAACCTAAAGAAAAACACAAAAAAACAAAGATTAAACAGAAACCGGGAAAAGAAAAAAAAAAAAAAAACCCTGGGCAGAGGCCTACGGTGGGGGCGGGGAGGCAGGCAGGGAGCGGGAGGAGGAGGAGGGGCCCCTCCCTGGGACAACAGGGAGGGGGTTGGGCGGAGACCCTCTGGAGGCTAGAGGCGCCTGGGGGCTGGCGGGCCCAGGCAGAACCTGTCATACAATGTAGCAGATTTGAAAGCCGGCCTCCACACCTGGGGTGGGGGTGGGGTCCACTCTTAAGCTCCCAACATGGCCTGACTTTACCCATCCCCAAGTCTGATCAAAGTGGCCACTAGATGACACCTAAGTACTGGTGACAGTGTCAGCCAGACAAGAAGGGACCCTCTGACGGGGCTGACAGCGATTTTTTTTTTTCTTTCTAAAGTTTGCTTCCATTTTACACCTAGGTCTACAGGTATACCCTTAAAATGGATGCTGGTATTGAGGAAACAGGAAGTATTTTTTTCCAGTCATTTATCTGGTCCTCAATCCTCATTATTTATCATGTCCACCCGCCAAGTAATATATATAGAAAGAAAAATTAGCCAGGCATTCTGGCACATGCCTGTAGTCCCAGCTACTCAAGAGGCTGAGACAGAAGGATGACTTGAGGCCAGGAGTTTGAGGTTGCTGTGAGCTAAGCTGACACCATAGCACTCTAGCCCGGGCACCAAAAGTGAGACTCTGTCAAAAAAAAATAAATAAATAAAATTAAGAACTATGGACTTAGCAGTAAAAGCAGGGATTCAGAGATAAAAATTTCACTCTCTCTCTCTCTCTGTATGTATGTGTATGTATATAAATCTGCTATAGAGAGAATAAAAGAGATAAGAAGGGAGGGAGAGATAAAAATTCCTCTCTCTCTCTCTCTCTATATATATATATACATATATATAAATCTGCTATAGACAGAATAAAAGAGATAAGCAGGGATGGAGAGATAAAATTTCACTCACTCTCTCTCTCTCTCTCTATATATATATATATAAATCTGCTATAGACAGAATAAAAGAAATAAAAAGGGAGGGAGAGATATAAATTCCTCTCTCTCTCTCTCTCTCTCTATATATATATATATAAATCTGCTATAGACAGAATAAAAGAGATAAGCAGGGAGGGAGAGATAAAAATTTCACTCTCTCTCTCTCTCTCTCTCTCTGTGTATATATATAAATCTGCTATAGACAGAATAAAAGAGATAAGCAGGGAGGGAGAGATAAAAATTTCACTCTCTCTCTCTCTCTCTCTGTGTATATATATAAATCTGCTATAGACAGAATAAAAGAGATAAGCAGGGACGGAGAGATAAATATTTCACTCTCTCTCTCTTTCTCTCTCTCTCTGTGTATATATATAAATCTGCTATAGACAGAATAAAAGAGATAAGAAGGGAGGGAGAGATATAAATTCCTCTCTCTCTCTCTCTCTGTGTCTGTCTCTCTCTCTCTCTGTATATATATATATATATATCTGCTGTAGACAGAATAAAAGAGATAAGCTGGGATGGAGAGATAAGAATTTCACTCACTCTCTCTCTCTCTCTCTCTCTATATATATATATAAATCTGCTATAGACAGAATAAAAGAGATAAGAAGGGAGGGAGAGATATGAATTCCTCTGTCTCTCTGTCTCTCTGTCTCTCTCTCTCTATATATATATATATATAAATCTGCTATTGACAGAATAAAAGAGATAAGAAGGGAGGGAGAGATATAAATTCTCTCTCTCTATATATATATATATATAAATCTGCTATAGACAGAATAAAAGAGATAAGCAGGGATGGAGAGATAAAAATTTCACTCTCTCTCTCTCTCTCTGTGTATATATATAAATCTGCTATAGACAGAATAAAAGAGATAAGCAGGGAGGGAGAGATATAAATTCCTCTCTCACTCTCTCTCTATATATATATGTATATATATAAATCTGCTATAGACAGAATAAAAGAGATAAGAAGGGAGGGAGAGATATGAATTCCTCTGTCTCTCTGTCTCTCTGTCTCTCTGTCTCTCTCTCTATATATATATATAAATCTGCTATTGACAGAATAAAAGAGATAAGAAGGGAGGGAGAGATATAAATTCTCTCTCTCTCTATATATATATATAAATCTGCTATAGACAGAATAAAAGAGATAAGCAGGGATGGAGAGATAAAAATTTCACTCTCTCTCTCTCTCTACATATATATATATATAAATCTGCTATAGACAGAATAAAAGAGATAAGAAGGGAGGGAGAGATATAAATTCTCTCTCTCTCTCTCTCTCTCTCTAAATCTGCTATAGACAGAATAAAAGAGATAAGCAGGGATGGAGAGATAAAAATTTCTCTCTCTCTCTCTCTCTGTGTATATATATATATAAATCTGCTATAGACAAAATAAAAGAGATAAGAAGGGAGGGAGAGATAAAAATTCCTCTATGTCTCTCTCTCTCCATATATATATATATATACATAAATCTGCTATAGACAGAATTAAAGAGATAAGCAGGGAGGGAGAGATAAAATTTTTCTCAGGCCCAACACACCTGTAGTCCTAGCTCTCTGGGAGACTGAGGCAGCAGGATTGCTGGAAGTCAGGAGTTCAAACCAGCCTGAGCAAGAGCAAAACCCCATCTCTACTATAAACACAAAGAAATTAATTGGCCAAGTAATATATATGGAAAGAAAAATGAGCCAGGCGTGGCGACACATCCCTGTAGTCCCAGCTGTTTGGGAGGCTGAACCAGGAGGATTGCTTGAGCCCAGGAGGTTGAGGTTGCTGTGAGCTAGTTTTTGTGGATGATATGAATTTCAATTTTATGTATGTTCGTGGCAATCTATTAAATTTTGGGGGAATGATCAGATAGACTCATGAGGCTCTAAACCAGCATACAGTGGAAGGAGGCCACATCTGTTTTCTGTGATTTTCTCCAAAGTGTTCTTTTGTCCAGGAACTGGCCCAGAGCACTGATACATGAGGTGGACCCCGGATTGAATACTGAATGACAGTTTCAGTCAAACGTTTTGGAATGCAAGAGAACTTTGGTCAGAGGGAGACATTAACATGATAAAAGTGGAGTCAAGCTTGAGATCCAGTTAAGTGGACCCCTAAAGTGAGGGGAGCTAGCAAGGAAAAGACAAGGGGTAAGGAGAAGTCACAGCAAGGAGGTGGGTGGGAGGAGGCTTTGCTGGGCTGGCGACCAGGTCACACTCCAGAGGTGGCACAGTATGATTGGTAGGGGGATAGGTTTTATTGGGAAAACGGAGAGTTTGAACCCCAGCGTTTTATTTGTTAGCAACACAAATTTTGTCAATTCACATTCCCCTGCTGAGGCCCAGTCACCTAAAGACTAGGAAATGCAATGGATAGATTGATATCTCTCTCTCTCTGTGTGTCTCTGTGTCTCTCTGTCTCTCTCTCTCTCTATATATATAAATCTGCTATAGACAGAATAAAAGAGATAAGCAGGGATGGAGGGATAAAAATTTCACTCACTCTCTCTCTCTCTCTCTCTCTCTCTCTCTCTCAATCTGCTATAGACAGAATAAAAGAAATAAGAAGGGAGGGAGAGATATAAATTCCTCTCTCTCTGTATAAATCTGCTATAGACAGAATAAAAGAGATAAGCAGGGAGGGAGAGATAAAAATTTCTCTCAGGCCCAGTACAGCTGTAATCCTAGCTCTCTGGGAGGCTGAGGCAGGAGGATTGCTCAAGGATAGGAGTTCAAAACCAGCCTGAGGAAGAGCAAGACCATCTCTACTATAAATAGAAAGAAATTAATTGGCCAGCTAAACACACACACACACAAACACATAATAGGCCGGGCATGGTGGTGCATGTCTGTAGTTCCAGCTACTCAGGAGGCTGAAACAGAAGGATCACTTGAGCCCAGGAGTTTGAGGTAGCTGTGAGCTAAGCTGACGCCATAGCACTCTAGCCCTGGCACCAAAAGTGAGACTCTGTCTCAAAAAAAAGAATAATAATCATAATCATAAAAAAGGACTTACCAGATAAAGCAGGGAGGGAGAGATAATAATTTCTCTCTCTCACTCTCTCTGTCTCTCTGTCTCTCTCTATGTATGTCTGCTATAGACAGAATAAAAGACATAAGCAGGGAGGGAGAGATAAAAATTTCTCTCAGGCCCAGCACACCTGTAATCCTAGCTCTCTGGGAGGCCAAGGGGGAAGGATTGCTGGAGGTCAGGAGTTCAAATCAGTGGGAGCAAGAGCAAGACCCCATCTCTACTATAAATAGAAAGAAATTAATTGGCCAAGTAATAGAGAGAGAGAGAAAAATTAGCCAGGCATGATGACACTGCCTGTAGTCCCAGCTACTTGGGAGGCTGAGGCAGGAGGATGGCTTGAGCCCAGGAGGTTGAGGTTGCCGTGAGCTAGGCTGACGCCATGGCACTCACTCTAGCCTGGGCAACAAAGTGAGACTCTGTCTCAAAAAATTAAATGCATGCATGCATGCATGAATGAATGAATAAATAAAAGTATGTTAAAAAATACATAGAGGGAGGGTTCTCCGCTTTAGCCATTATTGTGGTTAATCACTTCACTGGTCTCAGCTGGGCCAAAAACAAGGCCTGTGGGGCTGGGGACCGACCGCTCTGGAGTTTTAAGAAAAGATTGAACTGCTCTTGGGGATAGAGGCCAGACTACAAATTTCCAACATCAGGGGGTGGGGGGGTGGAGTTTTAAAAGGACACAAAATGTCTCTGTCCTTTATTTTTTTTGCCCTCTCTCTAGACCATTCCCTCTATTACACTGTGAAATTCATGATGTTAAATAGTTTTTCCTGGGAGAAACTTTGTGGTCGGCTATGTGAAGTAGGAAGGGTGTTTTATATGTTTCCAGGACATCATAAAAAATTGAGCAGACTCATCTAGGATCATTAGGGAAATGAATGATTTGCCTCTCCTAAATGTTGAGCTACCACAACAAGCTGCAGGAGGGGACCCTCCCGGACACCTATCCACTGACACAGGCCCCACGGGAGTGTGTTGCTCACCCTATTCATTTAGAAATGTATACTTTGGAATCCATAAAATAAAATTCACAGGAAGAGAAAATACATTGTTCTCAGCCTGGGATAAAAAGTCACAAGTTGTTGTAGAATTCATTCTGTGATTTAAATTTTTAAACGATATTCCATAAACCTAAAGAAAAACACAAAAAAACAAAGATTAAACAGAAACCGGGAAAAGAAAAAAAAAAAAAAAACCCTGGGCAGAGGCCTACGGTGGGGGCGGGGAGGCAGGCAGGGAGCGGGAGGAGGAGGAGGGGCCCCTCCCTGGGACAACAGGGAGGGGGTTGGGCGGAGACCCTCTGGAGGCTAGAGGCGCCTGGGGGCTGGCGGGCCCAGGCAGAACCTGTCATACAATGTAGCAGATTTGAAAGCCGGCCTCCACACCTGGGGTGGGGGTGGGGTCCACTCTTAAGCTCCCAACATGGCCTGACTTTACCCATCCCCAAGTCTGATCAAAGTGGCCACTAGATGACACCTAAGTACTGGTGACAGTGTCAGCCAGACAAGAAGGGACCCTCTGACGGGGCTGACAGCGATTTTTTTTTTTCTTTCTAAAGTTTGCTTCCATTTTACACCTAGGTCTACAGGTATACCCTTAAAATGGATGCTGGTATTGAGGAAACAGGAAGTATTTTTTTCCAGTCATTTATCTGGTCCTCAATCCTCATTATTTATCATGTCCACCCGCCAAGTAATATATATAGAAAGAAAAATTAGCCAGGCATTCTGGCACATGCCTGTAGTCCCAGCTACTCAAGAGGCTGAGACAGAAGGATGACTTGAGGCCAGGAGTTTGAGGTTGCTGTGAGCTAAGCTGACACCATAGCACTCTAGCCCGGGCACCAAAAGTGAGACTCTGTCAAAAAAAAATAAATAAATAAAATTAAGAACTATGGACTTAGCAGTAAAAGCAGGGATTCAGAGATAAAAATTTCACTCTCTCTCTCTCTCTGTATGTATGTGTATGTATATAAATCTGCTATAGAGAGAATAAAAGAGATAAGAAGGGAGGGAGAGATAAAAATTCCTCTCTCTCTCTCTCTCTCTATATATATATACATATATATAAATCTGCTATAGACAGAATAAAAGAGATAAGCAGGGATGGAGAGATAAAATTTCACTCACTCTCTCTCTCTCTCTATATATATATATATATAAATCTGCTATAGACAGAATAAAAGAAATAAAAAGGGAGGGAGAGATATAAATTCCTCTCTCTCTCTCTCTCTCTCTCTCTCTATATATATAAATCTGCTATAGACAGAATAAAAGAGATAAGAAGGGAGGGAGAGATATAAATTCTCTCTCTCTCTCTCTCTCTCTCTCTAAATCTGCTATAGACAGAATAAAAGAGATAAGCAGGGATGGAGAGATAAAAATTTCTCTCTCTCTCTCTCTCTGTGTATATATATATATAAATCTGCTATAGACAAAATAAAAGAGATAAGAAGGGAGGGAGAGATAAAAATTCCTCTATGTCTCTCTCTCTCCATATATATATATATATACATAAATCTGCTATAGACAGAATTAAAGAGATAAGCAGGGAGGGAGAGATAAAATTTTTCTCAGGCCCAACACACCTGTAGTCCTAGCTCTCTGGGAGACTGAGGCAGCAGGATTGCTGGAAGTCAGGAGTTCAAACCAGCCTGAGCAAGAGCAAAACCCCATCTCTACTATAAACACAAAGAAATTAATTGGCCAAGTAATATATATGGAAAGAAAAATGAGCCAGGCGTGGCGACACATCCCTGTAGTCCCAGCTGTTTGGGAGGCTGAACCAGGAGGATTGCTTGAGCCCAGGAGGTTGAGGTTGCTGTGAGCTAGTTTTTGTGGATGATATGAATTTCAATTTTATGTATGTTCGTGGCAATCTATTAAATTTTGGGGGAATGATCAGATAGACTCATGAGGCTCTAAACCAGCATACAGTGGAAGGAGGCCACATCTGTTTTCTGTGATTTTCTCCAAAGTGTTCTTTTGTCCAGGAACTGGCCCAGAGCACTGATACATGAGGTGGACCCCGGATTGAATACTGAATGACAGTTTCAGTCAAACGTTTTGGAATGCAAGAGAACTTTGGTCAGAGGGAGACATTAACATGATAAAAGTGGAGTCAAGCTTGAGATCCAGTTAAGTGGACCCCTAAAGTGAGGGGAGCTAGCAAGGAAAAGACAAGGGGTAAGGAGAAGTCACAGCAAGGAGGTGGGTGGGAGGAGGCTTTGCTGGGCTGGCGACCAGGTCACACTCCAGAGGTGGCACAGTAGGATTGGTAGGGGGATAGGTTTTATTGGGAAAACGGAGAGTTTGAACCCCAGCGTTTTATTTGTTAGCAACACAAATTTTGTCAATTCACATTCCCCTGCTGAGGCCCAGTCACCTAAAGACTAGGAAATGCAATGGATAGATTGATATCTCTCTCTCTCTCTGTGTCTCTCTGTCTCTCTGTCTCTCTCTCTATATATATATATAAATCTGCTATAGACAGAATAAAAGAGATAAGCAGGGATGGAGGGATAAAAATTTCACTCACTCTCTCTCTCTCTCTCTCTCTCTCTCTCTCTCAATCTGCTATAGACAGAATAAAAGAAATAAGAAGGGAGGGAGAGATATAAATTCCTCTCTCTCTGTATAAATCTGCTATAGACAGAATAAAAGAGATAAGCAGGGAGGGAGAGATAAAAATTTCTCTCAGGCCCAGTACAGCTGTAATCCTAGCTCTCTGGGAGGCTGAGGCAGGAGGATTGCTCAAGGATAGGAGTTCAAAACCAGCCTGAGGAAGAGCAAGACCATCTCTACTATAAATAGAAAGAAATTAATTGGCCAGCTAAACACACACACACACAAACACATAATAGGCCGGGCATGGTGGTGCATGTCTGTAGTTCCAGCTACTCAGGAGGCTGAAACAGAAGGATCACTTGAGCCCAGGAGTTTGAGGTAGCTGTGAGCTAAGCTGACGCCATAGCACTCTAGCCCTGGCACCAAAAGTGAGACTCTGTCTCAAAAAAAAGAATAATAATCATAATCATAAAAAAGGACTTACCAGATAAAGCAGGGAGGGAGAGATAATAATTTCTCTCTCTCACTCTCTCTGTCTCTCTGTCTCTCTCTATGTATGTCTGCTATAGACAGAATAAAAGACATAAGCAGGGAGGGAGAGATAAAAATTTCTCTCAGGCCCAGCACACCTGTAATCCTAGCTCTCTGGGAGGCCAAGGGGGAAGGATTGCTGGAGGTCAGGAGTTCAAATCAGTGGGAGCAAGAGCAAGACCCCATCTCTACTATAAATAGAAAGAAATTAATTGGCCAAGTAATAGAGAGAGAGAGAAAAATTAGCCAGGCATGATGACACTGCCTGTAGTCCCAGCTACTTGGGAGGCTGAGGCAGGAGGATGGCTTGAGCCCAGGAGGTTGAGGTTGCCGTGAGCTAGGCTGACGCCATGGCACTCACTCTAGCCTGGGCAACAAAGTGAGACTCTGTCTCAAAAAATTAAATGCATGCATGCATGCATGAATGAATGAATAAATAAAAGTATGTTAAAAAATACATAGAGGGAGGGTTCTCCGCTTTAGCCATTATTGTGGTTAATCACTTCACTGGTCTCAGCTGGGCCAAAAACAAGGCCTGTGGGGCTGGGGACCGACCGCTCTGGAGTTTTAAGAAAAGATTGAACTGCTCTTGGGGATAGAGGCCAGACTACAAATTTCCAACATCAGGGGGTGGGGGGGTGGAGTTTTAAAAGGACACAAAATGTCTCTGTCCTTTATTTTTTTTGCCCTCTCTCTAGACCATTCCCTCTATTACACTGTGAAATTCATGATGTTAAATAGTTTTTCCTGGGAGAAACTTTGTGGTCGGCTATGTGAAGTAGGAAGGGTGTTTTATATGTTTCCAGGACATCATAAAAAATTGAGCAGACTCATCTAGGATCATTAGGGAAATGAATGATTTGCCTCTCCTAAATGTTGAGCTACCACAACAAGCTGCAGGAGGGGACCCTCCCGGACACCTATCCACTGACACAGGCCCCACGGGAGTGTGTTGCTCACCCTATTCATTTAGAAATGTATACTTTGGAATCCATAAAATAAAATTCACAGGAAGAGAAAATACATTGTTCTCAGCCTGGGATAAAAAGTCACAAGTTGTTGTAGAATTCATTCTGTGATTTAAATTTTTAAACGATATTCCATAAACCTAAAGAAAAACACAAAAAAAACAAAGATTAAACAGAAACCGGGAAAAGAAAAAAAAAAAAAAAACCCTGGGCAGAGGCCTACGGTGGGGGCGGGGAGGCAGGCAGGGAGCGGGAGGAGGAGGAGGGGCCCCTCCCTGGGACAACAGGGAGGGGGTTGGGCGGAGACCCTCTGGAGGCTAGAGGCGCCTGGGGGCTGGCGGGCCCAGGCAGAACCTGTCATACAATGTAGCAGATTTGAAAGCCGGCCTCCACACCTGGGGTGGGGGTGGGGTCCACTCTTAAGCTCCCAACATGGCCTGACTTTACCCATCCCCAAGTCTGATCAAAGTGGCCACTAGATGACACCTAAGTACTGGTGACAGTGTCAGCCAGACAAGAAGGGACCCTCTGACGGGGCTGACAGCGATTTTTTTTTTTCTTTCTAAAGTTTGCTTCCATTTTACACCTAGGTCTACAGGTATACCCTTAAAATGGATGCTGGTATTGAGGAAACAGGAAGTATTTTTTTCCAGTCATTTATCTGGTCCTCAATCCTCATTATTTATCATGTCCACCCGCCAAGTAATATATATAGAAAGAAAAATTAGCCAGGCATTCTGGCACATGCCTGTAGTCCCAGCTACTCAAGAGGCTGAGACAGAAGGATGACTTGAGGCCAGGAGTTTGAGGTTGCTGTGAGCTAAGCTGACACCATAGCACTCTAGCCCGGGCACCAAAAGTGAGACTCTGTCAAAAAAAAATAAATAAATAAAATTAAGAACTATGGACTTAGCAGTAAAAGCAGGGATTCAGAGATAAAAATTTCACTCTCTCTCTCTCTCTGTATGTATGTGTATGTATATAAATCTGCTATAGAGAGAATAAAAGAGATAAGAAGGGAGGGAGAGATAAAAATTCCTCTCTCTCTCTCTCTCTCTATATATATATACATATATATAAATCTGCTATAGACAGAATAAAAGAGATAAGCAGGGATGGAGAGATAAAATTTCACTCACTCTCTCTCTCTCTCTATATATATATATATATAAATCTGCTATAGACAGAATAAAAGAAATAAAAAGGGAGGGAGAGATATAAATTCCTCTCTCTCTCTCTCTCTCTCTCTCTATATATATATAAATCTGCTATAGACAGAATAAAAGAGATAAGAAGGGAGGGAGAGATATAAATTCTCTCTCTCTCTCTCTCTCTCTCTCTAAATCTGCTATAGACAGAATAAAAGAGATAAGCAGGGATGGAGAGATAAAAATTTCTCTCTCTCTCTCTCTCTGTGTATATATATATATAAATCTGCTATAGACAAAATAAAAGAGATAAGAAGGGAGGGAGAGATAAAAATTCCTCTATGTCTCTCTCTCTCCATATATATATATATATACATAAATCTGCTATAGACAGAATTAAAGAGATAAGCAGGGAGGGAGAGATAAAATTTTTCTCAGGCCCAACACACCTGTAGTCCTAGCTCTCTGGGAGACTGAGGCAGCAGGATTGCTGGAAGTCAGGAGTTCAAACCAGCCTGAGCAAGAGCAAAACCCCATCTCTACTATAAACACAAAGAAATTAATTGGCCAAGTAATATATATGGAAAGAAAAATGAGCCAGGCGTGGCGACACATCCCTGTAGTCCCAGCTGTTTGGGAGGCTGAACCAGGAGGATTGCTTGAGCCCAGGAGGTTGAGGTTGCTGTGAGCTAGTTTTTGTGGATGATATGAATTTCAATTTTATGTATGTTCGTGGCAATCTATTAAATTTTGGGGGAATGATCAGATAGACTCATGAGGCTCTAAACCAGCATACAGTGGAAGGAGGCCACATCTGTTTTCTGTGATTTTCTCCAAAGTGTTCTTTTGTCCAGGAACTGGCCCAGAGCACTGATACATGAGGTGGACCCCGGATTGAATACTGAATGACAGTTTCAGTCAAACGTTTTGGAATGCAAGAGAACTTTGGTCAGAGGGAGACATTAACATGATAAAAGTGGAGTCAAGCTTGAGATCCAGTTAAGTGGACCCCTAAAGTGAGGGGAGCTAGCAAGGAAAAGACAAGGGGTAAGGAGAAGTCACAGCAAGGAGGTGGGTGGGAGGAGGCTTTGCTGGGCTGGCGACCAGGTCACACTCCAGAGGTGGCACAGTAGGATTGGTAGGGGGATAGGTTTTATTGGGAAAACGGAGAGTTTGAACCCCAGCGTTTTATTTGTTAGCAACACAAATTTTGTCAATTCACATTCCCCTGCTGAGGCCCAGTCACCTAAAGACTAGGAAATGCAATGGATAGATTGATATCTCTCTCTCTCTGTGTGTCTCTGTGTCTCTCTGTCTCTCTCTCTCTCTCTATATATAAATCTGCTATAGACAGAATAAAAGAGATAAGCAGGGATGGAGGGATAAAAATTTCACTCACTCTCTCTCTCTCTCTCTCTCTCTCTCTCTCTCAATCTGCTATAGACAGAATAAAAGAAATAAGAAGGGAGGGAGAGATATAAATTCCTCTCTCTCTGTATAAATCTGCTATAGACAGAATAAAAGAGATAAGCAGGGAGGGAGAGATAAAAATTTCTCTCAGGCCCAGTACAGCTGTAATCCTAGCTCTCTGGGAGGCTGAGGCAGGAGGATTGCTCAAGGATAGGAGTTCAAAACCAGCCTGAGGAAGAGCAAGACCATCTCTACTATAAATAGAAAGAAATTAATTGGCCAGCTAAACACACACACACACAAACACATAATAGGCCGGGCATGGTGGTGCATGTCTGTAGTTCCAGCTACTCAGGAGGCTGAAACAGAAGGATCACTTGAGCCCAGGAGTTTGAGGTAGCTGTGAGCTAAGCTGACGCCATAGCACTCTAGCCCTGGCACCAAAAGTGAGACTCTGTCTCAAAAAAAAGAATAATAATCATAATCATAAAAAAGGACTTACCAGATAAAGCAGGGAGGGAGAGATAATAATTTCTCTCTCTCACTCTCTCTGTCTCTCTGTCTCTCTCTATGTATGTCTGCTATAGACAGAATAAAAGACATAAGCAGGGAGGGAGAGATAAAAATTTCTCTCAGGCCCAGCACACCTGTAATCCTAGCTCTCTGGGAGGCCAAGGGGGAAGGATTGCTGGAGGTCAGGAGTTCAAATCAGTGGGAGCAAGAGCAAGACCCCATCTCTACTATAAATAGAAAGAAATTAATTGGCCAAGTAATAGAGAGAGAGAGAAAAATTAGCCAGGCATGATGACACTGCCTGTAGTCCCAGCTACTTGGGAGGCTGAGGCAGGAGGATGGCTTGAGCCCAGGAGGTTGAGGTTGCCGTGAGCTAGGCTGACGCCATGGCACTCACTCTAGCCTGGGCAACAAAGTGAGACTCTGTCTCAAAAAATTAAATGCATGCATGCATGCATGAATGAATGAATAAATAAAAGTATGTTAAAAAATACATAGAGGGAGGGTTCTCCGCTTTAGCCATTATTGTGGTTAATCACTTCACTGGTCTCAGCTGGGCCAAAAACAAGGCCTGTGGGGCTGGGGACCGACCGCTCTGGAGTTTTAAGAAAAGATTGAACTGCTCTTGGGGATAGAGGCCAGACTACAAATTTCCAACATCAGGGGGTGGGGGGGTGGAGTTTTAAAAGGACACAAAATGTCTCTGTCCTTTATTTTTTTTGCCCTCTCTCTAGACCATTCCCTCTATTACACTGTGAAATTCATGATGTTAAATAGTTTTTCCTGGGAGAAACTTTGTGGTCGGGGCTACGTGAAGTAGGAAGGGTGTTTTATATGTTTCCAGGACATCATAAAAAATTGAGCAGACTCATCTAGGATCATTAGGGAAATGAATGATTTGCCTCTCCTAAATGTTGAGCTACCACAACAAGCTGCAGGAGGGGACCCTCCCGGACACCTATCCACTGACACAGGCCCCACGGGAGTGTGTTGCTCACCCTATTCATTTAGAAATGTATACTTTGGAATCCATAAAATAAAATTCACAGGAAGAGAAAATACATTGTTCTCAGCCTAGGATAAAAAGTCACAAGTTGTTGTAGAATTGATTCTGTGATTTAAATTTTTAAACGATATTCCATAAACCTAAAAAAACACACAAAAAAACAAAGATTAAACAGAAACCGGGAAAAGAAAAAAAAAAAAAAAACCCTGGGCAGAGGCCTACGGTGGGGGCGGGGAGGCAGGCAGGGAGCGGGAGGAGGAGGAGGGGCCCCTCCCTGGGACAACAGGGAGGGGGTTGGGCGGAGACCCTCTGGAGGCTAGAGGCGCCTGGGGCTGGCGGGCCCAGGCAGAACCTGTCATACAATGTAGCAGATTTGAAAGCCGGCCTCCACACCTGGGGTGGGGGTGGGGTCCACTCTTAAGCTCCCAACATGGCCTGACTTTACCCATCCCCAAGTCTGATCAAAGTGGCCACTAGATGACACCTAAGTACTGGTGCCAGTGTCAGCCAGACAAGAGGGGACCCTCTGACGGGGCTGACAGCGAATTTTTTTTTTTCTTTCTAAAGCTTGCTTCCATTTTACACCTAGGTCTACAGGTATACCCTTAAAATGGATGCTGGTATTGAGGAAACA
>NC_134123.1:44819308-44821808 GCF_040939455.1 Microcebus murinus
AATGATCAGATAGACTCATGAGGCTCTAAACCAGCATACAGTGGAAGGAGGCCACATCTGTTTTCTGTGATTTTCTCCAAAGTGTTCTTTTGTCCAGGAACTGGCCAGGGAACTGATACATGAGGTGGACCCCGGATTGAATACTGAATGACAGTTTCAGTCAAACGTTTTGGAATGCAAGAGAACTTTGGTCAGAGGGAGACATTAACATGATAAAAGTGGAGTCAAGCTTGAGATCCAGTTAAGTGGACCCCTAAAGTGAGGGGAGCTAGCAAGGAAAAGACAAGGGGTAAGGAGAAGTCACAGCAAGGAGGTGGGTGGGAGGAGGCTTTGCTGGGCTGGCGACCAGGTCACACTCCAGAGGTGGCACAGTATGATTGGTAGGGGGATAGGTTTTATTGGGAAAACGGAGAGTTTGAACCCCAGCGTTTTATTTGTTAGCAACACAAATTTTGTCAATTCACATTCCCCTGCTGAGGCCCAGTCACCTAAAGACTAGGAAATGCAATGGATAGATTGATATCTCTCTCTCTCTCTGTGTCTCTCTGTCTCTCTCTCTCTCTATATATATAAATCTGCTATAGACAGAATAAAAGAGATAAGCAGGGATGGAGGGATAAAAATTTCACTCACTCTCTCTCTCTCTCTCTCTCTCTCTCTAAATCTGCTATAGACAGAATAAAAGAAATAAGAAGGGAGGGAGAGATATAAATTCCTCTCTCTCTGTATAAATCTGCTATAGACAGAATAAAAGAGATACGCAGGGAGGGAGAGATAAAAATTTCTCTCAGGCCCAGTACAGCTGTAATCCTAGCTCTCTGGGAGGCTGAGGCAGGAGGATTGCTCAAGGATAGGAGTTCAAAACCAGCCTGAGGAAGAGCAAGACCATCTCTACTATAAATAGAAAGAAATTAATTGGCCAACTAAACACACACACACAAACACATAATAGGCCGGGCATGGTGGTGCATGTCTTTAGTTCCAGCTACTCAGGAGGCTGAAACAGAAGGATCACTTGAGCCCAGGAGTTTGAGGTAGCTGTGAGCTAAGCTGATGCCATAGCACTCTAGCCCTGGCACCAAAAGTGAGACTTTGTCTCAAAAAAAAGGATAATAATAATAATCATAAAAAAGGACTTACCAGATAAATCAGGGAGAGAGAGATAATAATTTCTCTCTCTCTCTCTCTCTCTCTCTCTCTCTCTCTCTCTCTCTCTCTCTCTCTCTCTCTCTCTCTCTCTCTCTATGTCTGCTATAGACAGAATAAAAGACATAAGCAGGGAGGGAGAGATAAAAATTTCTCTCAGGCCCAGCACACCTGTAATCCTAGCTCTCTGGGAGGCCAAGGGGGAAGGATTGCTGGAGGTCAGGAGTTCAAATCAGTGGGAGCAAGAGCAAGACCCCATCTCTACTATAAATAGAAAGAAATTAATTGGCCAAGTAATAGAGAGAGAGAGAAAAATTAGCCAGGCATGATGACACTGCCTGTAGTCCCAGCTACTTGGGAGGCTGAGGCAGGAGGATGGCTTGAGCCCAGGAGGTTGAGGTTGCCGTGAGCTAGGCTGACGCCATGGCACTCACTCTAGCCTGGGCAACAAAGTGAGACTCTGTCTCAAAAAATTAAATGCATGCATGAATGAATGAATGAATGAATAAATAAAAGTCTGTTAAAAAATACATAGAGGGAGGGTTCTCCGCTTTAGCCATTATTGTGGTTAATCACTTCACTGGTCTCAGCTGGGCCAAAAACAAGGCCTGTGGGGCTGGGGACCGACCACTCTGGAGTTTTAAGAAAAGATTGAACTGCTCTTGGGGATAGAGGCCAGACTACAAATTTCCAACATCAGGGGGTGGGGGGGTGGAGTTTTAAAAGGACACAAAATGTCTCTGTCCTTTATTTTTTTTGCCCTCTCTCTAGACCATTCCCTCTATTACACTGTGAAATTCATGATGTTAAATAGTTTTTCCTGGGAGAAACTTTGTGGTCGGGGCTATGTGAAGTAGGAAGGGTGTTTTATATGTTTCCAGGACATCATAAAAAATTGAGCAGACTCATCTAGGATCATTAGGGAAATGAATGATTTGCCTCTCCTAAATGTTGAGCTACCACAACAAGCTGCAGGAGGGGACCCTCCCGGACACCTATTACTGACACAGGCCCCACGGGAGTGTGTTGCTCACCCTATTCATTTAGAAATGTATACTTTGGAATCAATAAAATTCACAGGAAGAGAAAATACATTGTTCTCAGCCTAGGATAAAAAGTCACAAGTTGTTGTAGAATTGATTCTGTGATTTAAATTTTTAAACGATATTCCATAAACCTAAAAAAACACACAAAAAAACAAAGATTAAACAGAAACCGGGAAAAGAAAAAAAAAAAAAAAACCCTGGGCAGAGGCCTACGGTGGGGGCGGGGAGGCAGGCAGGGAGCGGGAGGAGGAGGAGGGGCCCCTCCCTGGGACAACAGGGAGGGGGTTGGGCGGAGACCCTCTGGAGGC
>NC_134123.1:44824308-44826808 GCF_040939455.1 Microcebus murinus
TATATATATAAATCTGCTATAGACAAAATAAAAGAGATAAGAAGGGAGGGAGAGATAAAAATTCCTCTATGTCTCTCTCTCTCCATATATATATATATATACATAAATCTGCTATAGACAGAATTAAAGAGATAAGCAGGGAGGGAGAGATAAAATTTTTCTCAGGCCCAACACACCTGTAGTCCTAGCTCTCTGGGAGACTGAGGCAGCAGGATTGCTGGAAGTCAGGAGTTCAAACCAGCCTGAGCAAGAGCAAAACCCCATCTCTACTATAAACACAAAGAAATTAATTGGCCAAGTAATATATATAGAAAGAAAAATGAGCCAGGCGTGGCGACACATCCCTGTAGTCCCAGCTGTTTGGGAGGCTGAACCAGGAGGATTGCTTGAGCCCAGGAGGTTGAGGTTGCTGTGAGCTAGTTTTTGTGGATGATATGAATTTCAATTTTATGTATGTTCGTGGCAATCTATTAAATTTTGGGGGAATGATCAGATACACTCATGAGGCTCTAAACCAGCATACAGTGGAAGGAGGCCACATCTGTTTTCTGTGATTTTCTCCAAAGTGTTCTTTTGTCCAGGAACTGGCCAGGGAACTGATACATGAGGTGGACCCCGGATTGAATACTGAATGACAGTTTCAGTCAAACGTTTTGGAATGCAAGAGAACTTTGGTCAGAGGGAGACATTAACATGATAAAAGTGGAGTCAAGCTTGAGATCCAGTTAAGTGGACCCCTAAAGTGAGGGGAGCTAGCAAGGAAAAGACAAGGGGTAAGGAGAAGTCACAGCAAGGAGGTGGGTGGGAGGAGGCTTTGCTGGGCTGGCGACCAGGTCACACTCCAGAGGTGGCACAGTATGATTGGTAGGGGGATAGGTTTTATTGGGAAAACGGAGAGTTTGAACCCCAGCGTTTTATTTGTTAGCAACACAAATTTTGTCAATTCACATTCCCCTGCTGAGGCCCAGTCACCTAAAGACTAGGAAATGCAATGGATAGATTGATATCTCTCTCTCTCTCTGTGTCTCTCTGTCTCTCTCTCTCTATATATATATAAATCTGCTATAGACAGAATAAAAGAGATAAGCAGGGATGGAGGGATAAAAATTTCACTCACTCTCTCTCTCTCTCTCTCTCTCTCTCTCTCTAAATCTGCTATAGACAGAATAAAAGAAATAAGAAGGGAGGGAGAGATATAAATTCCTCTCTCTCTGTATAAATCTGCTATAGACAGAATAAAAGAGATACGCAGGGAGGGAGAGATAAAAATTTCTCTCAGGCCCAGTACAGCTGTAATCCTAGCTCTCTGGGAGGCTGAGGCAGGAGGATTGCTCAAGGATAGGAGTTCAAAACCAGCCTGAGGAAGAGCAAGACCATCTCTACTATAAATAGAAAGAAATTAATAGGCCAACTAAACACACACACACAAACACATAATAGGCCGGGCATGGTGGTGCATGTCTGTAGTTCCAGCTACTCAGGAGGCTGAAACAGAAGGATCACTTGAGCCCAGGAGTTTGAGGTAGCTGTGAGCTAAGCTGATGCCATAGCACTCTAGCCCTGGCACCAAAAGTGAGACTTTGTCTCAAAAAAAAGGATAATAATAATAATCATAAAAAAGGACTTACCAGATAAATCAGGGAGAGAGAGATAATAATTTCTCTCTCTCTCTCTCTCTCTCTCTCTCTCTCTCTCTCTCTCTCTCTCTCTCTCTATGTCTGCTATAGACAGAATAAAAGACATAAGCAGGGAGGGAGAGATAAAAATTTCTCTCAGGCCCAGCACACCTGTAATCCTAGCTCTCTGGGAGGCCAAGGGGGAAGGATTGCTGGAGGTCAGGAGTTCAAATCAGTGGGAGCAAGAGCAAGACCCCATCTCTACTATAAATAGAAAGAAATTAATTGGCCAAGTAATAGAGAGAGAGAGAAAAATTAGCCAGGCATGATGACACTGCCTGTAGTCCCAGCTACTTGGGAGGCTGAGGCAGGAGGATGGCTTGAGCCCAGGAGGTTGAGGTTGCCGTGAGCTAGGCTGACGCCATGGCACTCACTCTAGCCTGGGCAACAAAGTGAGACTCTGTCTCAAAAAATTAAATGCATGCATGAATGAATGAATGAATGAATAAATAAAAGTCTGTTAAAAAATACATAGAGGGAGGGTTCTCCGCTTTAGCCATTATTGTGGTTAATCACTTCACTGGTCTCAGCTGGGCCAAAAACAAGGCCTGTGGGGCTGGGGACCGACCACTCTGGAGTTTTAAGAAAAGATTGAACTGCTCTTGGGGATAGAGGCCAGACTACAAATTTCCAACATCAGGGGGTGGGGGGGTGGAGTTTTAAAAGGACACAAAATGTCTCTGTCCTTTATTTTTTTTGCCCTCTCTCTAGACCATTCCCTCTATTACACTGTGAAATTCATGATGTTAAATAGTTTTTCCTGGGAGAAACTTTGTGGTCGGGGCTATGTGAAGTAGGAAGGGTGTTTTATATGTTTCCAGGAC
>NC_134123.1:44831808-44871808 GCF_040939455.1 Microcebus murinus
GCTGGGCCAAAAACAAGGCCTGTGGGGCTGGGGACCGACCACTCTGGAGTTTTAAGAAAAGATTGAACTGCTCTTGGGGATAGAGGCCAGACTACAAATTTCCAACATCAGGGGGTGGGGGGGTGGAGTTTTAAAAGGACACAAAATGTCTCTGTCCTTTATTTTTTTTGCCCTCTCTCTAGACCATTCCCTCTATTACACTGTGAAATTCATGATGTTAAATAGTTTTTCCTGGGAGAAACTTTGTGGTCGGGGCTATGTGAAGTAGGAAGGGTGTTTTATATGTTTCCAGGACATCATAAAAAATTGAGCAGACTCATCTAGGATCATTAGGGAAATGAATGATTTGCCTCTCCTAAATGTTGAGCTACCACAACAAGCTGCAGGAGGGGACCCTCCCGGACACCTATTACTGACACAGGCCCCACGGGAGTGTGTTGCTCACCCTATTCATTTAGAAATGTATACTTTGGAATCAATAAAATTCACAGGAAGAGAAAATACATTGTTCTCAGCCTAGGATAAAAAGTCACAAGTTGTTGTAGAATTGATTCTGTGATTTAAATTTTTAAACGATATTCCATAAACCTAAAAAAACACACAAAAAAACAAAGATTAAACAGAAACCGGGAAAAGAAAAAAAAAAAAAAAACCCTGGGCAGAGGCCTACGGTGGGGGCGGGGAGGCAGGCAGGGAGCGGGAGGAGGAGGAGGGGCCCCTCCCTGGGACAACAGGGAGGGGGTTGGGCGGAGACCCTCTGGAGGCTAGAGGCGCCTGGGGCTGGCGGGCCCAGGCAGAACCTGTCATACAATGTAGCAGATTTGAAAGCCGGCCTCCACACCTGGGGTGGGGGTGGGGTCCACTCTTAAGCTCCCAACATGGCCTGACTTCACCCATCCCCAAGTCTGATCAAAGTGGCCACTAGGTGACCCCTAAGTACCGGTGCCAGTGTCAGCCAGACAAGAGGGGACCCTCTGACGGGGCTGACAGCGATTTTTTTTTTTCTTTCTAAAGCTTGCCTCCATTTTACACCTAGGTCTACAGGTATACCCTTGAAATGGATGCTGGTATTGAGGAAACAGGAAGTATTTTTTTCCAGTCATTTATCTGGTCCTCAATCCTCATTATTTATCATGTCCACCCGCCAAGTAATATATATAGAAAGAAAAATTAGCCAGGCATGCTGGCATATGCCTGTAGTCCCAGCTACTCAAGAGGCTGAGACAGAAGGATGACTTGAGGCCAGGAGTTTGAGGTTGCTGTGAGCTAAGCTGACACCATAGCACTCTAGCCCGGGCACCAAAAGTGAGACTCTGTCAAAAAAAAAAAATTAAGAACTATGGACTTAGCAGTAAAAGCAGGGATTCAGAGATAAAAATTTCACTCTCTCTCTCTCTCTGTATGTATGTGTATATATATATAAATCTGCTATAGAGAGAATAAAAGTGATAAGAAGGGAGGGAGAGATAAAAATTCCTCTCTCTCTCTCTCTCTATATATATATATATACATATATATATATATATATATAAATCTGCTATAGACAGAATAAAAGAGATAAGCAGGGATGGAGAGATAAAATTTCACTCACTCTCTCTCTATGTATATATATATGGAGAGAGAGAGATCTGCTATAGACAGAATAAAAGAGATAAGCAGGGATGGAGAGATAAAAATTTCACTCACTCTCTCTCTCTCTCTATATATATATATATAAATCTGCTATAGACAGAATAAAAGAAATAAAAAGGGAGGGAGAGATATAAATTCCTCTCTCTCTCTCTCTCTCTCTATATATATATAAATCTGCTATAGACAGAATAAAAGAGATAAGCAGGGAGGGAGAGATATGAATTCCTCTGTCTCTCTGTCTCTCTGTCTCTCTCTCTCTATATATATAAATCTGCTATTGACAGAATAAAAGAGATAAGAAGGGAGGGAGAGATATAAATTCTCTCTCTCTATATATATATATATAAATCTGCTATAGACAGAATAAAAGAGATAAGCAGGGATGGAGAGATAAAAATTTCACTCTCTCTCTCTCTGTGTATATATATAAATCTGCTATAGACAGAATAAAAGAGATAAGCAGGGAGGTAGAGATAAATATTTCACTCTCTCTCTCTTTCTCTCTCTCTCTGTGTATATATATATAAATCTGCTATAGACAGAATCAAAGAGATAAGCAGGGAGGGAGAGATATAAATTCCTCTCTGACTCTCTCTCTCTCTATATATATATGTATATATATAAATCTGCTATAGACAGAATAAAAGAGATAAGAAGGGAGGGAGAGATATGAATTCCTCTGTCTCTGTCTCTCTGTCTCTCTCTCTCTCTCTCTATATATATATAAATCTGCTATTAACAGGATAAAAGAGATAAGAAGGGAGGGAGAGATATAAATTCTCTCTCTCTCTATATATATATATAAATCTGCTATAGACAGAATAAAAGAGATAAGCAGGGATGGAGAGATAAAAATTTCACTCTCTCTGTATATATATAAATCTGCTATAGACAGAATAAAAGAGATAAGAAGGGAGGGAGAGATAAAAATTTCACTCTCTCTCTCTCTCCATATATATATATATATATAAATCTGCTATAGACAGAATAAAAGAGATAAGCAGGGAGGGAGAGATAAATATTTCACTCTCTCTCTCTTTCTCTCTCTCTCTGTGTATATATATATAAATCTGCTATAGACAGAATTAAAGAGATAAGCAGGGAGGGAGAGATAAAAATTTTTCTCAGGCCCAGCACACCTGTAGTCCTAGCTCTCTGGGAGACTGAGGCAGCAGGATTGCAGGAAGTCAGGAGTTCAAACCAGCCTGAGCAAGAGCAAAACCCCATCTCTACTATAAACACAAAGAAATTAATTGGCCAAGTAATATATATAGAAAGAAAAATGAGCCAGGCTTGGTGACACATCCCTGTAGTCCCAGCTGTTTGGGAGGCTGAACCAAGAGGATTGCTTGAGCCCAGGAGGTTGAGGTTGCTGTGAGCTAGTTTTTGTGGATGATATGAATTTCAATTTTATGTATGTTCGTGGCAATCTATTAAATTTTGGGGGAATGATCAGATAGACTCATGAGGCTCTAAACCAGCATACAGTGGAAGGAGGCCACATCTGTTTTCTGTGATTTTCTCCAAAGTGTTCATTTGTCCAGGAACTGGCCCAGAGCACTGATAAATGAGGTGGACCCGGGATTGAATACTGAATGACAGTTTCAGTCAAAGGTTTTGGAATGCAAGAGAACTTTGGTCAGAGGGAGACATTAACATGATAAAAGTGGAGTCAAGCTTGAGATCCAGTTAAGTGGACCCCTAAAGTGAGGGGAGCTAGCAAGGAAAAGACAAGGGGTAAGGAGAAGTCACAGCAAGGAGGTGGGAGGAGGCTTTGCTGGGCTGGCGACCAGGTCACACTCCAGAGGTGGCACAGTATGATTGGTAGGGGGATAGGTTTTATTGGGAAAACGGAGAGTTTGAACCCCAGCGTTTTATTTGTTAGCAACACAAATTTTGTCAATTCACATTCCCCTGCTGAGGCCCAGTCACCTAAAGACTAGGAAATGCAATGGCTAGATTGATATCTCTCTCTCTCTCTGTGTCTCTCTGTCTCTCTCTCTCTCTCTATATATAAATCTGCTATAGACAGAATAAAAGAGATAAGCAGGGATGGAGGGATAAAAATTTCACTCACTCTCTCTCTCTCTCTCTCTCTAAATCTGCTATAGACAGAATAAAAGAAATAAGAAGGGAGGGAGAGATATAAATTCCTCTCTCTCTGTATAAATCTGCTATAGACAGAATAAAAGAGATAAGCAGGGAGGGAGAGATAAAAATTTCTCTCAGGCCCAGTACAGCTGTAATCCTAGCTCTCTGGGAGGCTGAGGCAGGAGGATTGCTCAAGGATAGGAGTTCAAAACCAGCCTGAGGAAGAGCAAGACCATCTCTACTATAAATAGAAAGAAATTAATTGGCCAACTAAACACACACACACAAACACATAATAAGCCGGGCATGGTGGTGCATGTCTGTAGTTCCAGCTACTCAGGAGGCTGAAACAGAAGGGTCACTTGAGCCCAGGAGTTTGAGGTAGCTGTGAGCTAAGCTGACGCCATAGCACTCTAGCCCTGGCACCAAAAGTGAGACTCTGTCTCAAAAAAAAGAATAATAATAATAATCATAAAAAAGGACTTACCAGATAAAGCAGGGAGGGAGAGATAATAATTTCTCTCTCTCACTCTCTCTGTCTCTCTCTCTCTGTCTGCTATAGACAGAATAAAAGACATAAGCAGGGAGGGAGAGATAAAAATTTCTCTCAGGCCCAGCACACCTGTAATCCTAGCTCTCTGGGAGGCCAAGGGGGAAGGATTGCTGGAGTTCAGGAGTTCAAATCAGTGGGAGCAAGAGCAAGACCCCATCTCTACTATAAATAGAAAGAAATTAATTGGCCAAGTAATAGAGAGAGAGAGAAAAATTAGCCAGGCATGATGACACTGCCTGTAGTCCCAGCTACTTGGGAGGCTGAGGCAGGAGGATGGCTTGAGCCCAGGAGGTTGAGGTTGCCGTGAGCTAGGCTGACGCCATGGCACTCACTCTAGGCTGGGCAACAAAGTGAGACTCTGTCTCAAAAAATTAAATGCATGCATGCATGCATGAATGAATGAATAAATAAAAGTATGTTAAAAAATACATAGAGGGAGGGTTCTCCGCTTTAGCCATTATTGTGGTTAATCATTTCACTGGTCTCAGCTGGGCCAAAAACAAGGCCTGTGGGGCTGGGGACCGCTCTGGAGTTTTAAGAAAAGATTGAACTGCTCTTGGGGATAGAGGCCAGACTACAAATTTCCAACATCAGGGGGTGGGGGGGTGGAGTTTTAAAAGGACACAAAATGTCTCTGTCCTTTATTTTTTTGGCCCTCTCTCTAGACCATTCCCTCTATTACACTGTGAAATTCATGATGTTAAATAGTTTTTCCTGGGAGAAACTTTGTGGTCGGCTACGTGAAGTAGGAAGGGTGTTTTATATGTTTCCAGGACATCATAAAAAATTGAGCAGACTCATCTAGGATCATTAGGGAAGTGAATGATTTGCCTCTCCTAAATGTTGAGCTACCACAACAAGCTGCAGGAGGGGACCCTCCCGGACACCTATCCACTGACACAGGCCCCACGGGAGTGTGTCGCTCACCCTATTCATTTAGAAATGTATACTTTGGAATCCATAAAATAAAATTCACAGGAAGAGAAAATACATTGTTCTCAGCCTAGGATAAAAAGTCACAAGTTGTTGTAGAATTGATTCTGTGATTTAAATTTTTAAACGATATTCCATAAACCTAAAAAAAAAACACAAAAAAACAAAGATTAAACAGAAACCGGGAAAAGAAAAAAAAAAAAAAAAAACCCTGGGCAGAGGCCTACGGTGGGGGCGGGGAGGCAGGCAGGGAGCGGGAGGAGGAGGAGGGGCCCCTCCCTGGGACAACAGGGAGGGGGTTGGGCGGAGACCCTCTGGAGGCTAGAGGCGCCTGGGGCTGGCGGGCCCAGGCAGAACCTGTCATACAATGTAGCAGATTTGAAAGCCGGCCTCCACACCTGGGGTGGGGGTGGGGTCCACTCTTAAGCTCCCAACATGGCCTGACTTCACCCATCCCCAAGTCTGATCAAAGTGGCCACTAGGTGACCCCTAAGTACCGGTGCCAGTGTCAGCCAGACAAGAGGGGACCCTCTGACGGGGCTGACAGCGATTTTTTTTTTTCTTTCTAAAGCTTGCCTCCATTTTACACCTAGGTCTACAGGTATACCCTTGAAATGGATGCTGGTATTGAGGAAACAGGAAGTATTTTTTTCCAGTCATTTATCTGGTCCTCAATCCTCATTATTTATCATGTCCACCCGCCAAGTAATATATATAGAAAGAAAAATTAGCCAGGCATGCTGGCATATGCCTGTAGTCCCAGCTACTCAAGAGGCTGAGACAGAAGGATGACTTGAGGCCAGGAGTTTGAGGTTGCTGTGAGCTAAGCTGACACCATAGCACTCTAGCCCGGGCACCAAAAGTGAGACTCTGTCAAAAAAAAAAAATTAAGAACTATGGACTTAGCAGTAAAAGCAGGGATTCAGAGATAAAAATTTCACTCTCTCTCTCTCTCTGTATGTATGTGTATATATATATAAATCTGCTATAGAGAGAATAAAAGTGATAAGAAGGGAGGGAGAGATAAAAATTCCTCTCTCTCTCTCTCTATATATATATATATATACATATATATATATATATATATAAATCTGCTATAGACAGAATAAAAGAGATAAGCAGGGATGGAGAGATAAAATTTCACTCACTCTCTCTCTCTCTATGTATATATATATGGAGAGAGAGAGATCTGCTATAGACAGAATAAAAGAGATAAGCAGGGATGGAGAGATAAAAATTTCACTCACTCTCTCTCTCTCTCTATATATATATATATAAATCTGCTATAGACAGAATAAAAGAAATAAAAAGGGAGGGAGAGATATAAATTCCTCTCTCTCTCTCTCTCTCTCTCTATATATATAAATCTGCTATAGACAGAATAAAAGAGATAAGCAGGGAGGGAGAGATATGAATTCCTCTGTCTCTCTGTCTCTCTGTCTCTCTCTCTCTATATATATAAATCTGCTATTGACAGAATAAAAGAGATAAGAAGGGAGGGAGAGATATAAATTCTCTCTCTCTATATATATATATATAAATCTGCTATAGACAGAATAAAAGAGATAAGCAGGGATGGAGAGATAAAAATTTCACTCTCTCTCTCTCTGTGTATATATATAAATCTGCTATAGACAGAATAAAAGAGATAAGCAGGGAGGTAGAGATAAATATTTCACTCTCTCTCTCTTTCTCTCTCTCTCTGTGTATATATATATAAATCTGCTATAGACAGAATCAAAGAGATAAGCAGGGAGGGAGAGATATAAATTCCTCTCTGACTCTCTCTCTCTCTATATATATATGTATATATATAAATCTGCTATAGACAGAATAAAAGAGATAAGAAGGGAGGGAGAGATATGAATTCCTCTGTCTCTGTCTCTCTGTCTCTCTCTCTCTCTCTATATATATATATAAATCTGCTATTAACAGGATAAAAGAGATAAGAAGGGAGGGAGAGATATAAATTCTCTCTCTCTATATATATATATATAAATCTGCTATAGACAGAATAAAAGAGATAAGCAGGGATGGAGAGATAAAAATTTCACTCTCTCTGTATATATATAAATCTGCTATAGACAGAATAAAAGAGATAAGAAGGGAGGGAGAGATAAAAATTTCACTCTCTCTCTCTCTCCATATATATATATATATATAAATCTGCTATAGACAGAATAAAAGAGATAAGCAGGGAGGGAGAGATAAATATTTCACTCTCTCTCTCTTTCTCTCTCTCTCTGTGTATATATATATAAATCTGCTATAGACAGAATTAAAGAGATAAGCAGGGAGGGAGAGATAAAAATTTTTCTCAGGCCCAGCACACCTGTAGTCCTAGCTCTCTGGGAGACTGAGGCAGCAGGATTGCAGGAAGTCAGGAGTTCAAACCAGCCTGAGCAAGAGCAAAACCCCATCTCTACTATAAACACAAAGAAATTAATTGGCCAAGTAATATATATAGAAAGAAAAATGAGCCAGGCTTGGTGACACATCCCTGTAGTCCCAGCTGTTTGGGAGGCTGAACCAAGAGGATTGCTTGAGCCCAGGAGGTTGAGGTTGCTGTGAGCTAGTTTTTGTGGATGATATGAATTTCAATTTTATGTATGTTCGTGGCAATCTATTAAATTTTGGGGGAATGATCAGATAGACTCATGAGGCTCTAAACCAGCATACAGTGGAAGGAGGCCACATCTGTTTTCTGTGATTTTCTCCAAAGTGTTCATTTGTCCAGGAACTGGCCCAGAGCACTGATAAATGAGGTGGACCCGGGATTGAATACTGAATGACAGTTTCAGTCAAAGGTTTTGGAATGCAAGAGAACTTTGGTCAGAGGGAGACATTAACATGATAAAAGTGGAGTCAAGCTTGAGATCCAGTTAAGTGGACCCCTAAAGTGAGGGGAGCTAGCAAGGAAAAGACAAGGGGTAAGGAGAAGTCACAGCAAGGAGGTGGGAGGAGGCTTTGCTGGGCTGGCGACCAGGTCACACTCCAGAGGTGGCACAGTATGATTGGTAGGGGGATAGGTTTTATTGGGAAAACGGAGAGTTTGAACCCCAGCGTTTTATTTGTTAGCAACACAAATTTTGTCAATTCACATTCCCCTGCTGAGGCCCAGTCACCTAAAGACTAGGAAATGCAATGGCTAGATTGATATCTCTCTCTCTCTCTGTGTCTCTCTGTCTCTCTCTCTCTCTCTATATATAAATCTGCTATAGACAGAATAAAAGAGATAAGCAGGGATGGAGGGATAAAAATTTCACTCACTCTCTCTCTCTCTCTCTCTCTAAATCTGCTATAGACAGAATAAAAGAAATAAGAAGGGAGGGAGAGATATAAATTCCTCTCTCTCTGTATAAATCTGCTATAGACAGAATAAAAGAGATAAGCAGGGAGGGAGAGATAAAAATTTCTCTCAGGCCCAGTACAGCTGTAATCCTAGCTCTCTGGGAGGCTGAGGCAGGAGGATTGCTCAAGGATAGGAGTTCAAAACCAGCCTGAGGAAGAGCAAGACCATCTCTACTATAAATAGAAAGAAATTAATTGGCCAACTAAACACACACACACAAACACATAATAAGCCGGGCATGGTGGTGCATGTCTGTAGTTCCAGCTACTCAGGAGGCTGAAACAGAAGGGTCACTTGAGCCCAGGAGTTTGAGGTAGCTGTGAGCTAAGCTGACGCCATAGCACTCTAGCCCTGGCACCAAAAGTGAGACTCTGTCTCAAAAAAAAGAATAATAATAATAATCATAAAAAAGGACTTACCAGATAAAGCAGGGAGGGAGAGATAATAATTTCTCTCTCTCACTCTCTCTGTCTCTCTCTCTCTGTCTGCTATAGACAGAATAAAAGACATAAGCAGGGAGGGAGAGATAAAAATTTCTCTCAGGCCCAGCACACCTGTAATCCTAGCTCTCTGGGAGGCCAAGGGGGAAGGATTGCTGGAGTTCAGGAGTTCAAATCAGTGGGAGCAAGAGCAAGACCCCATCTCTACTATAAATAGAAAGAAATTAATTGGCCAAGTAATAGAGAGAGAGAGAAAAATTAGCCAGGCATGATGACACTGCCTGTAGTCCCAGCTACTTGGGAGGCTGAGGCAGGAGGATGGCTTGAGCCCAGGAGGTTGAGGTTGCCGTGAGCTAGGCTGACGCCATGGCACTCACTCTAGGCTGGGCAACAAAGTGAGACTCTGTCTCAAAAAATTAAATGCATGCATGCATGCATGAATGAATGAATAAATAAAAGTATGTTAAAAAATACATAGAGGGAGGGTTCTCCGCTTTAGCCATTATTGTGGTTAATCATTTCACTGGTCTCAGCTGGGCCAAAAACAAGGCCTGTGGGGCTGGGGACCGCTCTGGAGTTTTAAGAAAAGATTGAACTGCTCTTGGGGATAGAGGCCAGACTACAAATTTCCAACATCAGGGGGTGGGGGGGTGGAGTTTTAAAAGGACACAAAATGTCTCTGTCCTTTATTTTTTTGGCCCTCTCTCTAGACCATTCCCTCTATTACACTGTGAAATTCATGATGTTAAATAGTTTTTCCTGGGAGAAACTTTGTGGTCGGCTACGTGAAGTAGGAAGGGTGTTTTATATGTTTCCAGGACATCATAAAAAATTGAGCAGACTCATCTAGGATCATTAGGGAAGTGAATGATTTGCCTCTCCTAAATGTTGAGCTACCACAACAAGCTGCAGGAGGGGACCCTCCCGGACACCTATCCACTGACACAGGCCCCACGGGAGTGTGTCGCTCACCCTATTCATTTAGAAATGTATACTTTGGAATCCATAAAATAAAATTCACAGGAAGAGAAAATACATTGTTCTCAGCCTAGGATAAAAAGTCACAAGTTGTTGTAGAATTGATTCTGTGATTTAAATTTTTAAACGATATTCCATAAACCTAAAAAAAAAACACAAAAAAACAAAGATTAAACAGAAACCGGGAAAAGAAAAAAAAAAAAAAAAAACCCTGGGCAGAGGCCTACGGTGGGGGCGGGGAGGCAGGCAGGGAGCGGGAGGAGGAGGAGGGGCCCCTCCCTGGGACAACAGGGAGGGGGTTGGGCGGAGACCCTCTGGAGGCTAGAGGCGCCTGGGGCTGGCGGGCCCAGGCAGAACCTGTCATACAATGTAGCAGATTTGAAAGCCGGCCTCCACACCTGGGGTGGGGGTGGGGTCCACTCTTAAGCTCCCAACATGGCCTGACTTCACCCATCCCCAAGTCTGATCAAAGTGGCCACTAGGTGACCCCTAAGTACCGGTGCCAGTGTCAGCCAGACAAGAGGGGACCCTCTGACGGGGCTGACAGCGATTTTTTTTTTTCTTTCTAAAGCTTGCTTCCATTTTACACCTAGGTCTACAGGTATACCCTTAAAATGGATGCTGGTATTGAGTAAACAGGAAGTATTTTTTTCCAGTCATTTATCTGGTCCTCAATCCTCATTATTTATCA
The DNA here is from genome assembly GCF_040939455.1 of Microcebus murinus. Lineage (NCBI taxonomy): Eukaryota > Metazoa > Chordata > Mammalia > Primates > Cheirogaleidae > Microcebus > Microcebus murinus. The sequence continues at coordinate 44,842,479 of NC_134123.1, forward strand.
TGTCCACCCGCCCCCCCACACACACGCACACATATACACGTTGGTTCATCTCTGCAGAAAAGCTGCTGGAGATTGTTTGTCCACCAAATGCTTTCTGTTGACAGTATCTAAGAGGACAAGCAGTGCCATGCATTCTGCTCTAAGATTAAAATTGCATCTATCAGTATGGTCCTATTTTACTTCTTATGTGGGTTTAGTAGGTTTCATAAAAGCTGATCTTGACTTCCACAACGGAGATGAGTGAGTTTCTGTTGTTTCCCTATTTTTCCTCACAAGCAGTTTGAATGGCTCCTTGTGCCTCAAGACTGACTGCAAAGCACAGACTCCAGGATCTGCACCCTTTGGCTCTGTCTATCCAAAAAGGGCCTCCACGTCTTTCCTCTGTGGGGTATATACTCCCAGAGGTGGCACAGTATGGTTTGTAGGTGGATATGTTTTATTGGGAAAACTGAGAGTTTGAACCCCAGCGTTTTATTTGTTAGCAACACAAATTTTGTCAATTCACATTGCCCTGCTGAGGCCCAGTCACCTAAAGTGTAGGAAATGCAATGGATAGATTTTTATATCTCTCTCTGTGTCTCTCTCTCTGTCTCTCTGTATGTATATATATATATATAAATCTGCTATAGACAGAAAAAAAGAGATAAGCAGGGATGGAGAGGTAGAAATTTCACTCACTCACTCTCTCTCTCTCTCAATATATACATATATATATATATATAAATCTGCTATAGACAGAATAAAAGAGATAAGGTGGGATGGAGAGATAAGAATTTCACTCTCTCTCTCTCTCTCTCTATATATATATAAATCTGCTATAGACAGAATAAAAGAGATAAGCAGGGAGGGAGAGATATAAATTCCTCTCTCACTCTCTCTCTCTCTCTCTATATATATATATCTGCTTTAGAATAAAAGAGATATGCAGAGAGGGAGACATAAAAATTTCTCTCAGGCCCAGCACACCTGCAATCCTAGCTCTCTGGGAGCCCAAGGTGGGAGGATTGCTGGAGGTTAGGAATTCTAACCAGCTCCTGGAAGATCAAGACCTTATCTGTACTATAAATAGAAAGAAATTAATTGGCAAAGTAATATATATAGAAAGAAAAAATAGCCGAGCATGCTGGCGCATGCCTGTAGTCCCAGCTACTCAGGAGGCTAAGACAGAAGGATCAGTTCAGTCCTGGAATTTGAGGTTTAAGTGAGCTAAGTTGAGGCCATAGCACTCTTGCCGGGGCACCAAAGGTGAAACTCTGTCTCAAAAAAAAAAAATTAAGTAAAATGGACTTACCAGAAAGACCAGCGATTGAGACATAAAAATTTCTCTCTCTCTCTGTATATATATATATATATATATATAAAACTGCTATAGGCAGAATAAAAGAGATAAGCAGGGAGGTAGAGATAAAAATTTCTCTCACTCTCTCTATTTCTCTCTCTCTCTATATATATATGTCTGCTATATACAGAATAAAAGAGACAAGAAGGGAGGGAGAGATAAAAATTTCTCTCTCTGTCTCTATCTCTCTCTCTCTCTCTCTCTATATATATATATAAAACTGCTATAGACAGACTAAAAGAGATAAGCAGGGAGGGAGAGATAAAAATTTCTCTCACTCTCTCTCTCTCTCTCTCTATATATATATGTCTGCTATAGACAGAATAAAAGAGACAAGAATGGAGGGAGAGATAAAAATTTCTCTCTCTGTCTCTCTCTCTCTCTCTCTCTCTATATATATATATATATATATATCTGCTATAGACAGAATAAAAGAGATAAGCTCGGAGGGAGAGATAAAAATTTCTATAAATCTCTCTCTCTCTCTCTCTCTCTCTCTCTCTATATATATATATATATATATATATATATATATAGGTCTGCTATAGATAGAATAAAAGAGAGAAGCAGAGAGGGAGACATAAAAATTTCTCTCAGGCACAGCACACCTGCAATCCTAGCTCTCTGGGAGGCCAAGGTGGGAAGATTGCTGGAGGTCAGGGATTCATACCAGCCTGAGCAAGAAGAAGACCCCATCTCTACTATAAATAGAAAGAAATTAATTGGCCAAGTAATATATATAGAAAGAAAATTAGCCGGGCATGCTGGCACATGCCTGTAGTCCCAGCTACTCAGGAGGCTGAGGCAGCAGGATCGCTTGAGCCCAGGAGTTTGAGGTTGCTGTGAGCTAGGCTGAAGCCATGGCACTCACTCTAGCCTGGGCAACAAAGTGAGACTGTCTCAAAAGAAGTAAAAAAAAAAAAAAATTAAAAAAAAAAAGAAAGAAAGAAATTAATTGGCCAACTAAACACACACACACACACACACACACACACACACACACACACACACACACACACACAATAAGCCGGGCATGGTGGTGCATGTCTGTACTCCCAGCTACTCCGGAGGCTGAGACAGAAGGATCACTTGAGCCCAGGAGTTGGAGGTTGCTGTGAGCTAAGCTGAAGCCATAGCACTCTAGCCCGGGCCCTAAAAGTGAGACTCTGTCTCAAAAAAAAAAGAAAAAATTAATAATAATAAAAAAGGTCTTACTTACCAGAAAAAGCAGGGAGGGAGAGATAATAATTTCTCTCTCTCTCCCTCTCTCTGTTTCTCTCTCTCTCTCTCTCTGTATATATTTTCTGTGATTTTCTCTAAAGTGTTCTTTTCTTCAGGAACTGGCCCAGAGAACTGATACATGAGGTGGACCCTGGATTGAATACTGAATGACAGTTTCAGTAAAACATTTTGGAATGCAAGAGAACTTTGGTCAGAGGGAGACATTACCATGATAAAAGTGGAGTCAAGCTTGAGATCCAGTTAAGTGGACCCCTAAAGTGAGGGGAGCTAGCAAGGAAAAGACAAGGGGTAAGGAGAAGTCACAGCAAGGAGGTTGGAGGAGGCTTTGCTGGGCTGGCGACCACATCACACTGCTGCTATAGACAGAATGTCTGCTATAGACAGAATAAAAGAGAAAAGAGATAAGCAGGGAGGGAGACATAAAAATTTCTCTCAGGCCCAGCACAGCTGTAATCCTAGCTCTGGGAGGCCAAGGTGGGAGGATTGCTGGAGGTCAGGAATTCAAACCAGCCTGAGCAAGAGGAAGACCCCAACTCTACTATAAATAGAAAGAAATTAATTGGCCAAGTAATATATATAGGAAGAAAAATTAGCCAGGCATGCTGGCACATCCCTGTAGTCCCATCTACTCAAGAGGCTGAGACAGAAGGATCACTTGAGCCCAGGAGTTTGAGGTTGCTGTGAGCTAAGCTGATGCCATAGCACTCTAGCCCAGGCACCAAAAGGGAGACTCTGTCTCAAAAAAAAAGAAAAAATTAATAATAATTAAAAAGGTCTTACTTACCAGAAAAAGCAGGGAGGGAGAGATAATAATTTCTCTCTCTCTCTCTCTCTCTCTCTATATATATATATATATGTCTACTATAGACAGAATAAAAGACATCAGCAGGGAGGGAGAGATAAAAATTTCTCTCAGGCCCAGCACACCTATAATCCTAGCTCTCTGGGAGGCCGAGGGGGGAGGATGCTGGAGGTCAGGAGTTCAAATCAGTGGGAGCAAGAGCAAGACTCCATCTCTACTATAAATAGAAAGAAATTAATTAGCCAAGTAATATATATAGAAAGAAAAATTAGCCCGGCATGATGGCACATGCCTGTAGTCCCAGCTACTTGGCAGGCTGAGGCAGGAGGATGGCTTGAGCTCAGGAGTTTGAGGTTGCCATGACCTAGGCTGACGCCATGGCACTGACCCTAGCCTGGGCAATAACTGAAGTCTCTGACTCAAAAAATTAAATGAATGCATGTATGCATGAATGAATGAATGAATGATTGAATGAATAAATAAATAAATAAAAGTATGTTAAAAAATACATAGAGGGAGGGTTCTCCGCTTTAGCCATTATTGTGGTTAATCATTTTACTGGTCTCAGCTGGGCCAAAAACAAGGCCTGTGGGTCTGGGGACTGCTCAGAAGTTTTAAGAAAGGAATTAACTCCTCTTGGGGATAGAGGCCAGACTACAAGTTTCCAACATCAGGGGGTGGGGGGGAAGTTTTAAAAGGACACAAAATGTTTCTGTCTGTCCTTTATTTTTTTTTCCCTCTGTCTAGACCTTTCCCTCTATTACACTGGGAAATTCATGATGTTGAATATTTTTTCCTGGGAGAAACTTTGTGGTCGGCTATGTTTAGTAGGAAGTGTGTTTTATATGTTTCCACGACATCATAAAAAATTCAGCAGACTCATCTATGATCATTATGGAAATAAATGATTTTCTTCTCCTAAATGTGGAGGTACCACAACAAGCTGCAGGAGGACCCTCAGGGACACCTATCCAGGGACAGAGGCCCCTCTGGAATGTGTCACTCACCCTATTCATTTAGAAATGTATACTTTCAAATCAATAAAATTTCCCCGACCCGGGTTACTGAAGTCAAGTCCCTTCAATCTGATCCCTAAGTCTGTTCAGCCTCAGTCCACGACCAAGGAAGGCCGAGTCTGTGAGACCAAAGAGCCCGGTGCCCAAAAGGAATAAGGACAGGCACCCACGTGCACGCACACAGAGACACGGTCAAATAAACCGTGTTCAAGGTCTTTCTGTTCAGGGAAACCAGAAGATGGTTTGAAACCCCCAGGATCAACTTTGCATTTCTTCCAGGACAGGAAAATTCACAGGAAGAGAAAATACATTGCTCTCAGCCTAGGATAAAAAGCCAAAAGTTGTTGTACAATTCATTCTGTGATTTAATTTTTAAACGATATTCCATAAACTTACAAAAAAACACACAAAAAAACAAAAAAAAAAAAAACAAAATAAAACAGAAACCAGGAAAAGAAAAAAAAAAAAAAAACCCTGGGCAGAGGCCTGCGGTGGGGGAGGGGAGGCAGGCAGGGAGCGGGAGGAGGAGGGGCCCCTCCCTGGGACAACAGGGAGGGTGGGGTGGGCGGAGACCTCCCGAAGGCTAGAGGCGCCTGGGGGCTGGCGGGCCCAGGAAGAACCTTGTTCTACACCCCAGCAGATTTGAAAGCCGACCTCCACACCTTGGGTGGGGGTGGGGTCCACTCTTAAGCGCCCAATATCTCCTGATTTTCCCCATCCCCATGTCTGATCAATGTGGCAGCTAGGTGACAACTAACTACAGGTGCCAGTGTCAGCCAGACAAGAAGGGGCCCTCTTTGCTTCATTATAGAGCCCTTGAGTTTTGGGTAAATGTCTGGTAGCCGGCCTGTTATTAGCAAACATCCTTATCTTAACTGAAAACATTCCAAGCTTTTAGGCAGAAGTGCATTTCTTTCATCAATTGCAAATCAAAGAGTCTCTCAACCCAGCTGTAAACCTGCAAAACCGGCACCCTGGCCTCCCCCTCCCCCCACTTGCAGATGTCTGGCCTTTTCAGCTCAGACTAATATGTCCCTTCATATATGGATCTGTGATTTTACATGTCATTCCTGTCTCCCTAAAATGTATGAAGCTAAACTGTGACCCGCCCCACCACCATGGGACCCCTTGCGCAAGGCTTCTTGGGTGCAGCTCTCAGGGCCATGGTCTCTGACATTGGGCTCAGAAAAACCTCTTTAAATTATTTTGCAGTGTTTTGGGGTTCTCACATTCTTGTATCTGTGGGAGCTTTCTCTTTTCTATTACATGTGATCCGGATCCCTAGCTAGGTGTTCATATTTTTGGATGGTGGTGGTGCTCAAGCTTATCTTTGTCAAAATTATTTTTTTTTCCAAAATTATGGGCTATTTTAAAGGCATAGCAGCTATTAGTGTATATATTAGCTAATTTTTTTTTTAGCTAAAATCTAAGCTCTTGTTAATGCTATTAATTTAGCCATTTCGGCTGATTTTACTCTTTTGAGTTGGGCGCTTTTTATTATGTCTACTGTGGAAGTGACAGCATATTTTGCTTGATAATGTCTCTGATGGTCTTTTAAATAAGAACCATTCGTAAACCAAATTAATTTAGCATTTTTGATAGGAGTTTTTTGCAAATTTGCTCTAGGAGAGAGTAAGATATTAGTTAGTAGACTGTGGTTATGTTTTTTTTTTTTTTGCTCACCTGGAAGAGGGAGAAGAGTTGCAGGGTTAAGAATATTGTAGTGTTTTAAAGTGATGTTAGGGGCAGAAAGCAAAAGCACTTTATAGGGGGTAAGGCGACTTATAGAATAGTGTTGAGTGTGGTGAGAGTTTAGGAGAGATTTGATAGAATGAGGGGCATAAATTATCAGGGGGGACTCTAGGACAAATTTTTTAATTTTTTTATATGAAATGGCTGTAGCTGATATGGCTCTCCTATAAGGGGGGTGTTTTTTCGCTACTGGGTCTAACTGTCGGCTGAAATAACTAACTGGCCTGTGACTGTCGCCATGCTTTTGAGTTAATATTTTGAGTGCATTTTTATTTGTTTTATGTATAAAAAGGAAAAAAGGAAGGCTATAGTTTGGGTGTCTTAAAGCAGGTGCCTGGGTAAGAGCCTGTTTTAAATCTTTTATATATTGCTTTTTATTTTTTATTTTTTAGCAAATCGGTTCTGGTTGGTGATGCTTTAGTTTTCTGTATAAGTGCTGGGCCATTAATGAGTAGTTTGGAATTTAACTTTTGCAGTAGCTTGTTAGCTTTCAGAACCCTCTTAATTGTTTTTTTTTTGTTCTGGTCAAAGGAAAGGCCATGATGGCAGAGATTTTTTGGGGGTTTATGAGAAGTCTCTTTGGGGAAATTGTGTGCCCTAAGTATTTAACTTGGGGGAGACAAAATTGTCATTTATTTTTGGACACTCTGTGTCCCTTTAAGGCAAGCTGCCGTAGCAGGTATATAGTGTCTTTTTTGCATTCATTTAGGGAGGGTGAACACAACAACAAATTATTTATATATTGAATTAGAGTAGATTTATTTTGGAATATAATATCATTTAAATTTGCCTTTAATATTTGAGAAAAATATGTAGGACTTTTAGAGTAACCCTGGGCCAAGACTGTCTATGTATCCTGGCGATTTTTTTAAGTGAAGGCAAAAAGATATCGACTATTCTGATTTATAGGTGTGCTAAAGAAAGCACCGTAAAAGTCAATGACAGAGAAGTGGCTGGCGGTGATGGGAATATCGGACAGTGAGGTGTGGGGGTTAGGGACGACAGGATGCCTCGGAACTATCATTTTATTTATGGCTCTTAGGTCTTGAACAAACTGCCAACCTTTTTTATTTGGTATTTTGACTGGGAGGATCGGTGTGTTATAAGGGCTGGTGCAGGGTATTATGAGTCTTTTATTGAAGTAGTCTTGAACGATTGGCTTGATTTTTAGTAAGGCTTTAGGCCTAAGGGGGCATCGTTTAATGTTTGGCAGGGGTTTAGACTCATTTATGGTGATTTTTATGGGAACTGTTGACTTCATTTGTCTAATATCTGTGGAAGAGTTTGCTCATAGAGAATTTGGTATTTTGGATAAGAAAGGCTCTATGTCCCCCTGTTTAAAATCTCTATTAACCTCAGCAAGCATGATGCTGCATGTAGGGTTTTGTAAGTCTTCTGTGTCTCTCAAATTTAGAATTATTATTTTTTGTGTGTGTGAAAATGAGATGCGGGCATTATGGGTCTCTAAGAAATTTTGTCTCAGCAGGTGTATAGGAGCACTCTCTATGAAAAGGAAAACATGCTGTCTTCTAAGCTCTCTTAATTGAAATTGGAGTGGATTAGATTTAAAGGCAACCATTGGGGAGTTTGAAACTTTTATTATTTGGATTTTTATTTTACTCTGAGGGAGAGGGTGTTTAATTAAGGTAGGGTTGAGGACTGATAGCGTGGCACCAGTGTCTATAAGGGCTCTGGTGTCTTTTTTATTTATGGATATTTTAATTTTTTTTAGACTGTTTGTTAGAAGTAAGGGGAAAACCCTCTCTATTTTTTTGGAGCCCCTCTATTTTGGTTTTAAAGGTTTTTTGGTGCCTCCCTCTAAGGCCTTTTGCTCTTTTTGTGTAAGCACCCATTTAAGTTTTTTAGAATTTCTTTTAAGGTGTCCCTTTTTTTTTTGCAGTAATAACAAATCACTTTTTTGGTGGCCAGCTGTGATTTTTGCAGGGGACGGAACCCTTTTGACCTTTTGACTTGGTTATTAAGTTGCTTTCGCTGTAAACTCATAATTTTGGAGGCCGTTTTTTTTTTTGTTTTTTAACTATTGTTTGTGAAGATTGGTCGGCTAGGATGACTAGGCTGTTAGTGGGCAGAGAAGCCTCGGCCACATTCTTTTTTTTTTTATTAGGGTCACTGATTTGTCGTTTAAGCCTCGTATGAATTTAGAATTTAGTAAAGTGTCACTTTTACTATGCTCAAAATTTTTAGGAGGTATTTTTGAATATCGTTTGAATGTTTTTTTAAACCTGTTATAAAAGTCAGGTATGGTTTTATTTGGGCGTATTTTATATTGTCGCACTGTTGCCCAATTTATAACTTTAGGGAAAATTTGTGGTAAGTTTTTATAGAGGCGGTCACAGAGCTCTTTGTATTTTTTTTTATTTGTATTTATTTTATTAAAATTTTTTAAAGGTTGTTTTTTAACCTGCTATTTTGAACCATTTTTTAGCTTTGTTTTTGGGGACTAGTAACTTAATTAGCTGATATAGGTTAGAGAAACCTGGATTATAGGTCTTAAGTGTTAATTGGAATTTTTTGGCAAACCCGAGGGGGTCTTGAGTTGGATTAGGGAACCCAGACACCAGAGCCTTTAATTCTGTCTTGGTCTAGGGTGTATAGAATACATTAGGGTCTCCTCTCTCAGTGGGTTTTATTTTAAAGGGAGCAATAACTATTTTATTTTATTTTTTTTAGCTATTTTTGATGTTTTTATAGCTTGAGGCGAAGGAATAGGGGAGGGGGGGAAATGAAATTATTAGGATAAGGAAATTTAGAGAAGAGAGGGTTAGGGGGAGCAGGAGGAGAGACAATTTTTGGAGCGTTTTTGATTTTAGAAGCGGCTTTTGCTAGTTTTTTTAATTTTGAGACAGTCTTAAGTATTTTCTTATTAACTTTTTGGAGGGAGGCAAGTTTATTTATTTTTTTTTTTTGGATGATTTTAAGTGCCAGCAATAGTATGATTTTTATTTACTTATTTAGAAGACTAGAAAGGATATGCTTATTTTAAGATAAGGTCGTGGGCACTCTGGGAGGTCTAGACAGGAGGACATTTTAAATTTACAATAGGCGCCTGCTAGGATGTTTTTTATTTTTTTTTTTTCTTAAATTTAAAGAGAAATAAACTAGGATGTTTTAAGATGCTTTAAATTGAAGAAGAGGCGCCTGCTAGGATGCTCAGTTAAGACATTTTAGATTTATGATAGGCATCTGCTAGGATGCTTGAGTTAAGACAGGGGCTTTTTATCTTTTAGGTGATGTTAATGCCATACCAGAATGAGGCCAGGAAGTAAACCACTGCTTTGTTTGGTTACCAAAAGCCGCTTTGTGGGAATTTACCCTTTGTCAGCCTAACCCTGCTGGCCTCTTTATTATTTGCCAGCCTAACCCAGCTGGCCTCCTTAGGAAGGAGTTTTTAGCAAAACATTAGAGTTCAGTTTTCATTGCAGAGAGTGACTTGTGGACCACGCTTCCATTAAAGGATGTATCTGAATCTGTGACTGGAAGGGGTCGGTACCTGACCAGAGAGCACTGCCAGAGGAGGAGACGTTTCATTTCTTTTCCTAAATTTTACCTGGCCATAGCAGACGTCTCTGTTTCCCTAGGACGTGGTATTTTTCCTCACAAGCAGTTTGAGTGGCTCCATGGGCCTCTAGACTGACTGCAAAGCACAGACTCCCCGATCTCCACCCGTTGGCTCTGTCTATCCAAGCACGGCCTCCACGGCTCTCCTCTGGGGGGTCTATACTCTCAGAGGTGGCACACTATGGTGGGTAGGGGGATATGCTTTATTGGGAAAACTGAGAGTTTGAACCCCAGCGTTTTATTTGTTAGCAACGCCAACTTTGTCAATTCACATGGCCCTGCTGAGGCCCAGTCACCTAAAGGGTAGGAAATGCAATAGATAGATTCATCTCTCTCTCTCTCCTCTCTTTTTCTTTTCTTTTCTCTTCTTTTGGCAGGCTCTCACTCTGGTTCCCAGGCTAAAGGGCAGTGGCATCCTCATAGCTCAGCGCCACCTCAAACTCCTGGCCTCCAGTGATCCTCTCACCCAGGCTTCCCAAAGTGCTAGGATGATGGAGTTCTTGTTTCTGTTTTCCGTTTTTTTTTTTTCATCTGATGTCTTTTAGGGTCCTAGCGTCAGAAATTTAGATCTGTTCTTTGAACTCATCCTAGGGGCTAATTGGGATTCTAATAGGTGCTACTGGGAATTTCAGCAGTACTGCCAGGGAGGGAGGGAAGAAGCAGCATCGGGCAAGTATGGTGGCACAAGCCTGTAGTGCCAGCGACTCGACTCCTGAGGTTGAGGCAGGAGGATGGATGGAGCCCAGGTGTTTGAGGTTGCAGTGACCAAGGATGCATTGTACCCTGTTCCATAGAGGGAGACAGACCCTGTCACTCACCCAAAAACTATACAAATATTAGGTACCCTAATAATTAAAAATTAGGCAAAAGAGGTTGGGCGTGGTGGCCCATGCCTATAATCCTAGCACTCTGGGAGGCCGAGGCGGGTGGATTGCTCAAGGTCAGGAGTTCAAAACCAGGCTGAGCAAGAGCAAGCCTGTCTCTACTATAAATAGAAAGAAATTAATTTGCCAACTAAACATACACACACACACACACACACACACAATAAGCCGGGCATGGTGGTGCATGTCTGTACTCCCAGCTACTCGGGAGGCTGAGACAGAAGGATCACTTGAGCCCAGGAGTTTGAGGTTGCTGTGAGCTTAGCTGAAGCCATAGCACTCTAGCCCGGGCCCTAAAAGTGAGACTCTGTCTCAAAATAAAAAATTAAGGAAAAGGGATTTACCAGAAAATGCAGGGAGGGAGAGATAAAAATTTCTCTCTCTCTCTCTCTATATATATACATATATATATATTTATATAGTCTGAGGACTTTATTTATATATAAATATATATTTATATATAGAAAGTATATATAGAGAGAAATTTATATATATAGAGAGAAATTATACTTAGTGAGAAATTGCCATATATATATATACACAGAGAGAGAGAGAGAGAGAGAGAGAGAGAGAGAGAGAGAGAGAGAGAGAGAAACGGATATTACCATGAGGATGTGAGTGTGGTTCTGGGGACTTTATTGACTTTGTGGGCTACTGGACTCTGTGGAGATCAGTGAAGAAAGAGTGCAGAAATGAGAATAAGCGGTGTGTATGGGGAGCTTGCTTGCCGTGCGTGTGCACTTGTGTGTAAATAAATAGCTAGACATTCCTTTCTTCTCAAGAGAGTCAGTGTCACCACTGCCACCGCCATCACCACCGAGGGCGCTTAAGGGTTCCTGGCCTGATAGTTGCTGGAGCGCGGTAGGGCAGTCTTGGCGGGATGGCCGACCCCCCGGTGGCTATAAAGGAGGTGGGTGTGGCATCAGCAGGGTCAAGCGCAGACTTGGAGAACTAGGCCTAGAGAAAGGCTGCTTTATCATCTGGAGGCGAACCGCCACCTTTGGTGGATAGAGAGACATCATTCGGTGTTTTTATGGAGGCGATGACGGTGATGAAGAAGATGACAACTGCTCCCGCCCCTGCCGCCGCTCCTGCCACTGCTCCCGCCGCCACCCCCTCCCGCCAGGGCTCCTGCCACCGCTCCCGCCGCCACCAGCGCTCCCTCCCGCCAGGGCTCCTGCCACCGCTCCTGCCGCCGCCAGCGCTCCCTCCCGCCAGGGCTCCTGCCACCGCTCCCGCCGCCACCGCCGCTCCCTCCCGCCAGGGCTCCTGCCACCGCTCCCGCCGCCACCGCCGCTCCCTCCCGCCAGGGCTCCTGCCACCGCTCCCGCCGCCGCCACCCCTCCCGCCGCCGCCACCCCTCCCGCCGCCGCCGCTGCCACCACCACAGGTTGGGAAATGAATTAAATCTTAATCTAACCGCCCCCGCCCCGCCCCCCACCCCAGCAGGCTCAAGGGACCGATTCCTCCGGACCCTAGAAAGAGCCTAAAAAGCAGATTTGTTGCCCATGAGAAGGCAGGTCAGAACTGGCCGGTCACGTCCCCTCCTTTCTCGAGGGGACATTTGTAACATTAGTGTCATTTAAGTTGGTATTCAATGCCCCACTAGTAAATTTCATAGGCTTAAAAAAAAAGGAAGGAAGGGAGGGAGGGAAGGAAGGAAGGAAGGAAGGAAGGAAGGAAGGAAGGAAGGAAGGAAGGAAGGAAGGAAGGAAGGAAGGAAGGAAGGGAAAAGAGGCAGGGCTGGCGTGGTGGCTCATGCCTGTGATCCTAGCACTCTGGGGGACTGTGGTGGGTGGATCATTGGAGCTCAGGAGTTCGAGCCTAGCCTGAGCAAGAGCGAGACCCCTTCTCTACTAGAAATAGAAATTAATTGGCTAACTGAAAATATATATCTATAGAAAAAATTAGCCAGGCACGGTGGCGCATGCCTGTAGTCCCAGCTACTCTGGAGGCTGAGACAGAAGGATCACTTGAGCGCAGGAGTTTGAGGTTGCCATGAGCCAGGCTGACGCCACAGGACTGTAGGCTGGGCAATACAGTGACACTCCATCTCTCAAGAAAAAGACAGCAAAAAAGAAAGGAGGAGAGAGAGAGAGAGAGAGAGAGAGATTGAATTGGCCTATTTTCAAGTTAAAAATAAAATAAATAAAAAAAAATAAAATAAAAAAAAAGAGAGAGTCATACTGAGAATATTGATCCAAGAGCGACACCTAGCGACCATATATAGCCACCACCATCTAGGGCCGAATTCGCCAGAGGCGACGGAGGCCGAGGGCAACATGGAGTCGACCTGGGATGGGGGGGCGGGCATGGCGACCGCAGCAGGCGATTCCCAGGCAGGCACACGAGCCAGGCCGGGAGCTCGTTCTCAGCGCCGTGAAAGGGAGCGGGAGGGAGAAAATCATGACAAAGTGACAGCAGCTCCTAAGCAGGGCGATCGCGTGTTCACACTCGCGGGTGATCCGTGCCTCCTAGCGTGTCGGCACATCCCCCGTGTGACGTGAAGCGAGGGGTGAAGGGGACAGGGGGGTAGGAGAAGGAAAGGAGAAGATCCATCCAATGAAAGGGGAAAAAAGGAAAGTCCCACGGGGGTCAGGTAGTGAGAGCAAATCAACAAGCTGCGGACAGCAACTCCCGGGGGAACACAGCCCGCGAAGCGCCCGCGCCGCCAAAATAGCGATCGGAGGGCGACCCCTAGCGGCGGCGACAACATAGACACTCAATGTGTCCCACCGGCTGTCGCCGAGAGAGCGGACATCTGGTCGACCCACGGGCCCAGAGGCACGCCAGCCCGGGTGATCGTGGCCGGCGAGGGAGGGGTGGGGAGGGGAGAAAACCATTCAAGTCATCCCAGGTCCCATTAGGGTTCCGAAGTGTGATGATTGCGCGTGCACGTGTGCCCCGTCACCGAGACAAGAGTGTGGCGGGGGGTGGGGGGGGAAACAATAAAAAATAAAAATAAATAAAAATCAAAAGAGTAAAAAAATAAAAATAAAGGGGAGGGGGGGAAATGGGCATTTATTGAAACCTTAAAATGTGTACCCCCATAATATGCCAAAATAAAAAAAAGTTAAAAAAAAAAGTCCTAAAAAAATAAAAAATAAAAATAAAAAAATTAAAAATTAAAAAATTAAGATAAATAAATTTTTAAAAAGTACGTACATACATACATACATACATGAAGTACGTACATATAAGATAAGTGAATTCATAGTTATAAAAATGCGTACACACATACATAAATAAATAAATAAATAAATAAATAAATAGGCAGACCCCCCCCCCCAACCAGCCAGATGTCCTTTCTCCTCATACACTAAGTGTCAGCCGACATCTGGTCTACCTGGGAGGGGAGGGAGACAAAAACCTTTCTCCTCATATACTAAGTGTCCAGCCGACATCTGGTCTACCAGGACCCTTAGTCATATACTAAGTGTCCAGCTGACATCTGGTCGACCCGGCGGGAGGGGGGGCAGATAGACTCATGAGGCTCTAAACCAGCATACAGTGGAAGGAGGCCACATCTGTTTTCTGTGATTTTCTCCAAAGTGTTCTTTTGTCCAGGAACTGGCCCAGAGAACTGATACATGAGGTGGACCCCGGATTGAATACTGAATGACAGTTTCAGTCAAAGGATTTGGAATGCAAGAGAACTTTGGTCAGAGGGAGACATTAACATGATAAAAGTGGAGTCAAGCTTGAGATCCAGTTAAGTGGACCCCTAAAGTGAGGGGAGCTAGCAAGGAAAAGACAAGGGGTAAGGAGAAGTCACAGCAAGGAGGTGGGTGGGAGGAGGCTTTGCTGGGCTGGCGACCAGGTCACACTCCAGAGGTGGCACAGTATGATTGGTAGGGGGATAGGTTTTATTGGGAAAACGGAGAGTTTGAACCCCAGCGTTTTATTTGTTAGCAACACAAATTTTGTCAATTCACATTCCCCTGCTGAGGCCCAGTCACCTAAAGACTAGGAAATGCAATGGATAGATTGATATCTCTCTCTCTCTCTGTGTCTCTGTGTCTCTCTGTCTCTCTCTCTCTCTATATATATAAATCTGCTATAGACAGAATAAAAGAGATAAGCAGGGATGGAGGGATAAAAATTTCACTCACTCTCTCTCTCTCTAAATCTGCTATAGACAGAATAAAAGAAATAAGAAGGGAGGGAGAGATATAAATTCCTCTCTCTCTGTATAAATGTGCTATAGACAGAATAAAAGAGATAAGCAGGGAGGGAGAGATAAAAATTTCTCTCAGGCCCAGTACAGCTGTAATCCTAGCTCTCTGGGAGGCTGAGGCAGGAGGATTGCTCAAGGATAGGAGTTCAAAACCAGCCTGAGGAAGAGCAAGACCATCTCTACTATAAATAGAAAGAAATTAATTGGCCAACTAAACACACACACACACACAAACACATAATAGGCCGGGCATGGTGGTGCATGTCTGTAGTTCCAGCTACTCAGGAGGCTGAAACAGAAGGGTCACTTGAGCCCAGGAGTTTGAGGTAGCTGTGAGCTAAGCTGACGCCATAGCACTCTAGCCCTGGCACCAAAAGTGAGACTCTGTCTCAAAAAAAAGAATAATAATAATAATCATAAAAAAGGACTTACCAGATAAAGCAGGGAGGGAGAGATGATAATTTCTCTCTCTCACTCTCTCTGTCTCTCTCTGTCTCTCTCTCTCTATGTCTGCTATAGACAGAATAAAAGACATAAGCAGGGAGGGAGAGATAAAAATTTCTCTCAGGCCCAGCACACCTGTAATCCTAGCTCTCTGGGAGGCCAAGGGGGAAGGATTGCTGGAGGTCAGGAGTTCAAATCAGTGGGAGCAAGAGCAAGACCCCATCTCTACTATAAATAGAAAGAAATTAATTGGCCAAGTAATAGAGAGAGAGAGAAAAATTAGCCAGGCATGATGACACTGCCTGTAGTCCTAGCTACTTGGGAGGCTGAGGCAGGAGGATGGCTTGAGCCCAGGAGGTTGAGGTTGCCGTGAGCTAGGCTGACGCCATGGCACTCACTCTAGCCTGGGCAACAAAGTGAGACTCTGTCTCAAAAAATTAAATGCATGCATGCATGCATGAATGAATGAATAAATAAAAGTCTGTTAAAAAATACATAGAGGGAGGGTTCTCCGCTTTAGCCATTATTGTGGTTAATCATTTCACTGGTCTCAGCTGGGCCAAAAACAAGGCCTGTGGGGCTGGGGACCGCTCTGGAGTTTTAAGAAAAGATTGAACTGCTCTTGGGGATAGAGGCCAGACTACGAATTTCCAACATCAGGGGGTGGGGGGGTGGAGTTTTAAAAGGACACAAAATGTCTCTGTCCTTTATTTTTTTTTTTGCCCTCTCTCTAGACCATTCCCTCTATTACACTGTGAAATTCATGATGTTAAATAGTTTTTCCTGGGAGAAACTTTGTGGTCGGCTACGTGAAGTAGGAAGGGTGTTTTATATGTTTCCAGGACATCATAAAAAATTGAGCAGACTCATCTAGGATCATTAGGGAAATGAATGATTTGCCTCTCCTAAATGTTGAGCTACCACAACAAGCTGCAGGAGGGGACCCTATCGGACACCTATCCACTGACACAGGCCCCACGGGAGTGTGTTGCTCACCCTATTCATTTAGAAATGTATACTTTGGAATCCATAAAATAAAATTCACAGGAAGAGCAAATACATTGTTCTCAGCCTAGGATAAAAAGTCACAAGTTGTTGTAGAATTGATTCTGTGATTTAAATTTTTAAACGATATTCCATAAACCTAAAAAAAAACACAAAAAAACAAAGATTAAACAGAAACCGGGAAAAGAAAAAAAAAAAAAAACCCTGGGCAGAGGCCTACGGTGGGGGCGGGGAGGCAGGCAGGGAGCGGGAGGAGGAGGAGGGGCCCCTCCCTGGGACAACAGGGAGGGGGTTGGGCGGAGACCCTCTGGAGGCTAGAGGCGCCTGGGGCTGGCGGGCCCAGGCAGAACCTGTCCTACAATGTAGCAGATTTGAAAGCCGGCCTCCACACCTGGGGTGGGGGTGGGGTCCACTCTTAAGCTCCCAAGAGGGCCTGACTTTACCCATCCCCAAGTCTGATCAAAGTGGCCACTAGGTGACCCCTAAGTACCGGTGCCAGTGTCAGCCAGACAAGAGGGGACCCTCTGACGGGGCTGACAGCGATTTTTTTTTTTTTCTTTCTAAAGCTTGCCTCCATTTTCCACCTAGGTCTACAGGTATACCCTTGAAATGGATGCTGGTATTGAGGAAACAGGAAGTATTTTTTTCCAGTCATTTATCTGGTCCTCAATCCTCATTATTTATCATGTCCACCCCGCCCCCCCACCCACACACACATATACACGTTGGTTCATCTCTGCAGAAAAGCTGCTGGAGATTGTTTGTCCACCAAATGCTTTCTGTTGACAGTACCTAAGAGGACAAGCAGTGCCACGCATTCTGCTCTAAGATTAAAATTGCATCTATCAGTGTGGTCCTATTTTACTTCTTATGTGGGTTTCGTGGGTTTCATAAAATCTGATCATGACTACCACAACGGAGAGGAGTGAGTTTCTGTTGTTTCCCTATTTTTCCTCACAAGCAGTTTGAATGGCTCCATGTACTTCTAGACTGACTGCAAAGCACAGACTCCAGGATCTCCACCCTTTGGCTCTGTCTATGCAACCATGGCCTTCAGGGCACTCCTCTGTGGGGTATATACTCTCAGAGGTGGCACAGAATGATTGGTAGGGGGATAGGTTTTATTGGGAAAACTTAGAGTTTGAACCCCAGCGTTTTATTTGTTAGCAACACAAACTTTGTCAATTCACATTGCCCTGTTGAGGCCCAGTCACCTAAAGGGTAGGAAATGCAATGGATAGATTGATATATATATATCTCTCTCTCTGTGTCTCTCTGTCTCTGTCTCTCTCTCTATATATATGTATATATATATATATAAAAAGCTGCTATAGAGAGAATAAAAGAGATAAGCAGGGATGGAGAGATAAAAATTTCACTCTCTCTGTCTCTCTCTACATATATATATATATAAATCTGCTATAGACAGAATAAAAGAGATAAGAAGGGAGGGAGAGATATAAATTCTCTCTCTCTCTATATATATATATATAAATCTGCTATAGACAGAATAAAAGAGATAAGCAGGGATGGAGAGATAAAAATTTCACTCTCTCTGTCTCTCTCTCTCTCTCTCTCTATATATATATATATAAATCTGCTATAGACAGAATAAAAGAGATAAGAAGGGAGGGAGAGATATAAATTCTCTCTCTCTCTCTCTCTCTCTATATATATATAAATCTGCTATAGACAGAATAAAAGAGATAAGCAGGGATGGAGAGATAAAAATTTCACTCTCTCTGTCTCTCTCTCTCTCTCTCTCTCTATATATATATATATATAAATCTGCCATAGACAGAATAAAAGAGATAAGAAGGGAGGGAGAGATATAAATTTTCTCTCTCTCTCTCTCTCTATATACATATATATATATATATAAATCTGCTATAGACAGAATAAAAGAGATAAGCAGGGATGGAGAGATAAAAATTTCACTCCCTCTCTCTCTCTGTGTGTATATATATAAATCTGCTATAGACAGAATAAAAGAGATAAGCAGGGAGGGAGAGATAAAATTTTTCTCAGGCCCAGCACACCTGTATTCCTAGCTCTCTGGGAGACTGAGGCAGCAGGATTGCTGGAGGTCAGGAGTTCAAACCAGCCTGAGCAAGAGCAAAACCCCATCTCTACTATAAACACAAAGAAATTAATTGGCCAAGTAATATATATAGAAAGAAAAATGAGCAAGGCTTGGCGACACATCCCTGTAGTCCCAGCTGTTTGGGAGGCTGAAAAACGAGGATTGCTTGAGCCCAGGAGGTTAAGGTTGCTGTGAGCTAGTTTTTGTGGATGATATGAATTTCAATTTTATGTATGTTCGTGGCAATCTATTAAATTTTGGGGGAATGATCAGATAGACTCATGAGGCTCTAAACCAGCATACAGTGGAAGGAGGCCACATCTGTTTTCTGTGATTTTCTCCAAAGTGTTCTTTTGTCCAGGAACTGGCCCAGAGAACTGATACATGAGGTGGACCCCGGATTGAATACTGAATGACAGTTTCAGTCAAAGGATTTGGAATGCAAGAGAACTTTGGTCAGAGGGAGACATTAACATGATAAAAGTGGAGTCAAGCTTGAGATCCAGTTAAGTGGACCCCTAAAGTGAGGGGAGCTAGCAAGGAAAAGACAAGGGGTAAGGAGAAGTCACAGCAAGGAGGTGGGTGGGAGGAGGCTTTGCTGGGCTGGCGACCAGGTCACACTCCAGAGGTGGCACAGTATGATTGGTAGGGGGATAGGTTTTATTGGGAAAACGGAGAGTTTGAACCCCAGCGTTTTATTTGTTAGCAACACAAATTTTGTCAATTCACATTCCCCTGCTGAGGCCCAGTCACCTAAAGACTAGGAAATGCAATGGATAGATTGATATCTCTCTCTCTCTCTGTGTCTCTGTGTCTCTCTGTCTCTCTCTCTCTCTCTATATATAAATCTGCTATAGACAGAATAAAAGAGATAAGCAGGGATGGAGGGATAAAAATTTCACTCACTCTCTCTCTCTCTAAATCTGCTATAGACAGAATAAAAGAAATAAGAAGGGAGGGAGAGATATAAATTCCTCTCTCTCTGTATAAATGTGCTATAGACAGAATAAAAGAGATAAGCAGGGAGGGAGAGATAAAAATTTCTCTCAGGCCCAGTACAGCTGTAATCCTAGCTCTCTGGGAGGCTGAGGCAGGAGGATTGCTCAAGGATAGGAGTTCAAAACCAGCCTGAGGAAGAGCAAGACCATCTCTACTATAAATAGAAAGAAATTAATTGGCCAACTAAACACACACACACACACAAACACATAATAGGCCGGGCATGGTGGTGCATGTCTGTAGTTCCAGCTACTCAGGAGGCTGAAACAGAAGGGTCACTTGAGCCCAGGAGTTTGAGGTAGCTGTGAGCTAAGCTGACGCCATAGCACTCTAGCCCTGGCACCAAAAGTGAGACTCTGTCTCAAAAAAAAGAATAATAATAATAATCATAAAAAAGGACTTACCAGATAAAGCAGGGAGGGAGAGATGATAATTTCTCTCTCTCACTCTCTCTGTCTCTCTCTCTCTCTATGTCTGCTATAGACAGAATAAAAGACATAAGCAGGGAGGGAGAGATAAAAATTTCTCTCAGGCCCAGCACACCTGTAATCCTAGCTCTCTGGGAGGCCAAGGGGGAAGGATTGCTGGAGGTCAGGAGTTCAAATCAGTGGGAGCAAGAGCAAGACCCCATCTCTACTATAAATAGAAAGAAATTAATTGGCCAAGTAATAGAGAGAGAGAGAAAAATTAGCCAGGCATGATGACACTGCCTGTAGTCCTAGCTACTTGGGAGGCTGAGGCAGGAGGATGGCTTGAGCCCAGGAGGTTGAGGTTGCCGTGAGCTAGGCTGACGCCATGGCACTCACTCTAGCCTGGGCAACAAAGTGAGACTCTGTCTCAAAAAATTAAATGCATGCATGCATGCATGAATGAATGAATAAATAAAAGTCTGTTAAAAAATACATAGAGGGAGGGTTCTCCGCTTTAGCCATTATTGTGGTTAATCATTTCACTGGTCTCAGCTGGGCCAAAAACAAGGCCTGTGGGGCTGGGGACCGCTCTGGAGTTTTAAGAAAAGATTGAACTGCTCTTGGGGATAGAGGCCAGACTACGAATTTCCAACATCAGGGGGTGGGGGGGTGGAGTTTTAAAAGGACACAAAATGTCTCTGTCCTTTATTTTTTTTTTTGCCCTCTCTCTAGACCATTCCCTCTATTACACTGTGAAATTCATGATGTTAAATAGTTTTTCCTGGGAGAAACTTTGTGGTCGGCTACGTGAAGTAGGAAGGGTGTTTTATATGTTTCCAGGACATCATAAAAAATTGAGCAGACTCATCTAGGATCATTAGGGAAATGAATGATTTGCCTCTCCTAAATGTTGAGCTACCACAACAAGCTGCAGGAGGGGACCCTATCGGACACCTATCCACTGACACAGGCCCCACGGGAGTGTGTTGCTCACCCTATTCATTTAGAAATGTATACTTTGGAATCCATAAAATAAAATTCACAGGAAGAGCAAATACATTGTTCTCAGCCTAGGATAAAAAGTCACAAGTTGTTGTAGAATTGATTCTGTGATTTAAATTTTTAAACGATATTCCATAAACCTAAAAAAAAACACAAAAAAACAAAGATTAAACAGAAACCGGGAAAAGAAAAAAAAAAAAAAACCCTGGGCAGAGGCCTACGGTGGGGGCGGGGAGGCAGGCAGGGAGCGGGAGGAGGAGGAGGGGCCCCTCCCTGGGACAACAGGGAGGGGGTTGGGCGGAGACCCTCTGGAGGCTAGAGGCGCCTGGGGCTGGCGGGCCCAGGCAGAACCTGTCCTACAATGTAGCAGATTTGAAAGCCGGCCTCCACACCTGGGGTGGGGGTGGGGTCCACTCTTAAGCTCCCAAGAGGGCCTGACTTTACCCATCCCCAAGTCTGATCAAAGTGGCCACTAGGTGACCCCTAAGTACCGGTGCCAGTGTCAGCCAGACAAGAGGGGACCCTCTGACGGGGCTGACAGCGATTTTTTTTTTTTTCTTTCTAAAGCTTGCCTCCATTTTCCACCTAGGTCTACAGGTATACCCTTGAAATGGATGCTGGTATTGAGGAAACAGGAAGTATTTTTTTCCAGTCATTTATCTGGTCCTCAATCCTCATTATTTATCATGTCCACCCCGCCCCCCCACCCACACACACATATACACGTTGGTTCATCTCTGCAGAAAAGCTGCTGGAGATTGTTTGTCCACCAAATGCTTTCTGTTGACAGTACCTAAGAGGACAAGCAGTGCCACGCATTCTGCTCTAAGATTAAAATTGCATCTATCAGTGTGGTCCTATTTTACTTCTTATGTGGGTTTCGTGGGTTTCATAAAATCTGATCATGACTACCACAACGGAGAGGAGTGAGTTTCTGTTGTTTCCCTATTTTTCCTCACAAGCAGTTTGAATGGCTCCATGTACTTCTAGACTGACTGCAAAGCACAGACTCCAGGATCTCCACCCTTTGGCTCTGTCTATGCAACCATGGCCTTCAGGGCACTCCTCTGTGGGGTATATACTCTCAGAGGTGGCACAGAATGATTGGTAGGGGGATAGGTTTTATTGGGAAAACTTAGAGTTTGAACCCCAGCGTTTTATTTGTTAGCAACACAAACTTTGTCAATTCACATTGCCCTGTTGAGGCCCAGTCACCTAAAGGGTAGGAAATGCAATGGATAGATTGATATATATATATCTCTCTCTCTGTGTCTCTCTGTCTCTGTCTCTCTCTCTATATATATGTATATATATATATATAAAAAGCTGCTATAGAGAGAATAAAAGAGATAAGCAGGGATGGAGAGATAAAAATTTCACTCTCTCTGTCTCTCTCTACATATATATATATAAATCTGCTATAGACAGAATAAAAGAGATAAGAAGGGAGGGAGAGATATAAATTCTCTCTCTCTCTCTATATATATATATAAATCTGCTATAGACAGAATAAAAGAGATAAGCAGGGATGGAGAGATAAAAATTTCACTCTCTCTGTCTCTCTCTCTCTCTCTCTATATATATATAAATCTGCTATAGACAGAATAAAAGAGATAAGAAGGGAGGGAGAGATATAAATTCTCTCTCTCTCTCTCTATATATATATATATATAAATCTGCTATAGACAGAATAAAAGAGATAAGCAGGGATGGAGAGATAAAAATTTCACTCTCTCTGTCTCTCTCTCTCTCTCTCTCTCTATATATATATATATATAAATCTGCCATAGACAGAATAAAAGAGATAAGAAGGGAGGGAGAGATATAAATTTTCTCTCTCTCTCTCTCTCTATATACATATATATATATATATAAATCTGCTATAGACAGAATAAAAGAGATAAGCAGGGATGGAGAGATAAAAATTTCACTCCCTCTCTCTCTCTGTGTGTATATATATAAATCTGCTATAGACAGAATAAAAGAGATAAGCAGGGAGGGAGAGATAAAATTTTTCTCAGGCCCAGCACACCTGTATTCCTAGCTCTCTGGGAGACTGAGGCAGCAGGATTGCTGGAGGTCAGGAGTTCAAACCAGCCTGAGCAAGAGCAAAACCCCATCTCTACTATAAACACAAAGAAATTAATTGGCCAAGTAATATATATAGAAAGAAAAATGAGCCAGGCTTGGCGACACATCCCTGTAGTCCCAGCTCTTTGGGAGGCTGAGGCAGGAGGATTGCTTGAGCCCAGGAGGTTGAAGTTGCTGTGAGCTAGTTTTTGTGGATGATATGAATTTCAATTTTATGTATGTTCGTGGCAATCTATTAAATTTTGGGGGAATGATCAGATAGACTCATGAGGCTCTAAACCAGCATACAGTGGAAGGAGGCCACATCTGTTTTCTGTGATTTTCTCCAAAGTGTTCTTTGTGGGAACTGGCCCAGAGAACTGATACATGAGGTGGACCCCGGATTGAATACTGAATGACAGTTTCAGTCAAACGTTTTGGAATGCAAGAGAACTTTGGTCAGAGGGAGACATTAACATGATAAAAGTGGAGTCAAGCTTGAGATCCAGTTAAGTGGACCCCTAAAGTGAGGGGAGCTAGCAAGGAAAAGACAAGGGGTAAGGAGAAGTCACAGCAAGGAGGTGGGTGGGAGGAGGCTTTGCTGGGCTGGCGACCAGGTCACACTCCAGAGGTGGCACAGTATGATTGGTAGGGGGATAGGTTTTATTGGGAAAACGGAGAGTTTGAACCCCAGCGTTTTATTTGTTAGCAACACAAATTTTGTCAATTCACATTAACCTGCTGAGGCCCAGTCACCTAAAGACTAGGAAATGCAATGGATAGATTGATATCTCTCTCTCTCTCTGTGTCTCTCTGTCTCTCTCTCTCTCTATATATATAAATCTGCTATAGACAGAATAAAAGAGATAAGCAGGGATGGAGGGATAAAAATTTCACTCACTCTCTCTCTCTCTCTCTCTCTCTCTCTCAATCTGCTATAGACAGAATAAAAGAAATAAGAAGGGAGGGAGAGATATAAATTTCTCTCTCTCTGTATAAATCTGCTATAGACAGAATAAAAGAGATGAGCAGGGAGGGAGAGATAAAAATTTCTCTCAGGCCCAGTACAGCTGTAATCCTAGCTCTCTGGGAGGCTGAGGCAGGAGGATTGCTCAAGGATAGGAGTTCAAAACCAGCCTGAGGAAGAGCAAGACCATCTCTACTATAAATAGAAAGAAATTAATTGGCCAGCTAAACACACACACACACACAAACACATAATAGGCCGGGCATGGTGGTGCATGTCTGTAGTTCCAGCTACTCAGGAGGCTGAAACAGAAGGATCACTTGAGCCCAGGAGTTTGAGGTAGCTGTGAGCTAAGCTGACGCCATAGCACTCTAGCCCTGGCACCAAAAGTGAGACTCTGTCTCAAAAAAAAGAATAATAATCATAATCATAAAAAAGGACTTACCAGATAAAGCAGGGAGGGAGAGATAATAATTTCTCTCTCTCACTCTCTCTGTCTCTCTGTCTCTCTCTATATATGTCTGCTATAGACAGAATAAAAGACATAAGCAGGGAGGGAGAGATAAAAATTTCTCTCAGGCCCAGCACACCTGTAATCCTAGCTCTCTGGGAGGCCAAGGGGGAAGGATTGCTGGAGGTCAGGAGTTCAAATCAGTGGGAGCAAGAGCAAGACCCCATCTCTACTATAAATAGAAAGAAATTAATTGGCCAAGTAATAGAGAGAGAGAGAAAAATTAGCCAGGCATGATGACACTGCCTGTAGTCCTAGCTACTTGGGAGGCTGAGGCAGGAGGATGGCTTGAGCCCAGGAGGTTGAGGTTGCCGTGAGCTAGGCTGACGCCATGGCACTCACTCTAGCCTGGGCAACAAAGTGAGACTCTGTCTCAAAAAATTAAATGCATGCATGCATGCATGAATGAATGAATAAATAAAAGTCTGTTAAAAAATACATAGAGGGAGGGTTCTCCGCTTTAGCCATTATTGTGGTTAATCATTTCACTGGTCTCAGCTGGGCCAAAAACAAGGCCTGTGGGGCTGGGGACCGCTCTGGAGTTTTAAGAAAAGATTGAACTGCTCTTGGGGATAGAGGCCAGACTACAAATTTCCAACATCAGGGGGTGGGGGGGTGGAGTTTTAAAAGGACACAAAATGTCTCTGTCCTTTATTCTTTTTGCCCTCTCTCTAGACCATTCCCTCTATTACACTGGGAAATTCATGATGTTAAATAGTTTTTCCTGGGAGAAACTTTGTGGTCGGCTACGTGAAGTAGGAAGGGTGTTTTATATGTTTCCAGGACATCATAAAAAATTGAGCAGACTCATCTAGGATCATTAGGGAAGTGAATGATTTGCCTCTCCTAAATGTTGAGCTACCACAACAAGCTGCAGGAGGGGACCCTCCCGGACACCTATCCACTGACACAGGCCCCACGGGAGTGTGTTGCTCACCCTATTCATTTAGAAATGTATACTTTGGAATCCATAAAATAAAATTCACAGGAAGAGAAAATACATTGTTCTCAGCCTAGGATAAAAAGTCACAAGTTGTTGTAGAATTGATTCTGTGATTTAAATTTTTAAACGATATTCCATAAACCTAAAAAAAAAAACACAAAAAAACAAAGATTAAACAGAAACCGGGAAAAGAAAAAAAAAAAAAAAAACCCTGGGCAGAGGCCTACGCTGGGGGCGGGGAGGCAGGCAGGGAGCGGGAGGAGGAGGGGCCCCTCTCTGGGACAACAGGGAGGGGGTTGGGCGGAGACCCTCTGGAGGCTAGAGGCGCCTGGGGCTGGCGGGCCCAGGCAGAACCTGTCCTACAATGTAGCAGATTTGAAAGCCGGCCTCCACACCTGGGGTGGGGGTGGGGTCCACTCTTAAGCTCCCAACATGGCCTGACTTCACCCATCCCCAAGTCTGATCAAAGTGGCCACTAGGTGACCCCTAAGTACCGGTGCCAGTGTCAGCCAGACAAGAGGGGACCCTCTGACGGGGCTGACAGCGATTTTTTTTTTTCTTTCTAAAGCTTGCCTCCATTTTACACCTAGGTCTACAGGTATACCCTTGAAATGGATGCTGGTATTGAGGAAACAGGAAGTATTTTTTCCCAGTCATTTATCTGGTCCTCAATCCTCATTATTTATCATGTCCACCCGCCAAGTAATATATATAGAAAGAAAAATTAGCCAGGCATGCTGGCATATGCCTGTAGTCCCAGCTACTCAAGAGGCTGAGACAGAAGGATGACTTGAGGCCAGGAGTTTGAGGTTGCTGTGAGCTAAGCTGACACCATAGCACTCTAGCCCGGGCACCAAAAGTGAGACTCTGTCAAAAAAAAAAAAAAAAAAAATTAAGAACTATGGACTTAGCAGTAAAAGCAGGGATTCAGAGATAAAAATTTCACTCTCTCTCTCTCTCTGTATGTATGTGTATATATATAAATCTGCTATAGAGAGAATAAAAGTGATAAGAAGGGAGGGAGAGATAAAAATTCCTCTCTCTCTCTCTCTCTCTCTCTATATATATATATAAATCTGCTATAGACAGAATAAAAGAGATAAGAAGGGAGGGAGAGATATGAATTCCTCTGTCTCTCTGTCTCTCTGTCTCTCTCTCTCTATATATATATATATATAAATCTGCTATTAACAGGATAAAAGAGATAAGAAGGGAGGGAGAGATATAAATTCTCTCTCTCTATATATATATATATATAAATCTGCTATAGACAGAATAAAAGAGATAAGCAGGGATGGAGAGATAAAAATTTCACTCTCTCTCTCTCTGTGTATATATATAAATCTGCTATAGACAGAATAAAAGAGATAAGCAGGGAGGTAGAGATAAATATTTCACTCTCTCTCTCTTTCTCTCTCTCTCTGTGTATATATATATAAATCTGCTATAGACAGAATCAAAGAGATAAGCAGGGAGGGAGAGATATAAATTCCTCTCTGACTCTCTCTCTCTCTCTATATATATATATGTATATATATAAATCTGCTATAGACAGAATAAAAGAGATAAGAAGGGAGGGAGAGATATGAATTCCTCTGTCTCTCTGTCTCTCTGTCTCTCTGTCTCTCTCTCTCTATATATATAAATCTGCTATTAACAGGATAAAAGAGATAAGAAGGGAGGGAGAGATATAAATTCTCTCTCTCTCTCTATATATATATATAAATCTGCTATAGACAGAATAAAAGAGATAACCAGGGATGGAGAGATAAAAATTTCACTCTCTCTGTATATATATAAATCTGCTATAGACAGAATAAAAGAGATAAGAAGGGAGGGAGAGATAAAAATTTCACTCTCTCTCTCTCTCTCCATATATATATATATATATATAAATCTGCTATAGACAGAATAAAAGAGATAAGCAGGGAGGGAGAGATAAATATTTCACTCTCTCTCTCTTTCTCTCTCTCTCTGTGTATATATATATAAATCTGCTATAGACAGAATTAAAGAGATAAGCAGGGAGGGAGAGATAAAAATTTTTCTCAGGCCCAGCACACCTGTAGTCCTAGCTCTCTGGGAGACTGAGGCAGCAGGATTGCAGGAAGTCAGGAGTTCAAACCAGCCTGAGCAAGAGCAAAACCCCATCTCTACTATAAACACAAAGAAATTAATTGGCCAAGTAATATATATAGAAAGAAAAATGAGCCAGGCTTGGTGACACATCCCTGTAGTCCCAGCTGTTTGGGAGGCTGAACCAAGAGGATTGCTTGAGCCCAGGAGGTTGAGGTTGCTGTGAGCTAGTTTTTGTGGATGATATGAATTTCAATTTTATGTATGTTCGTGGCAATCTATTAAATTTTGGGGGAATGATCAGATAGACTCATGAGGCTCTAAACCAGCATACAGTGGAAGGAGGCCACATCTGTTTTCTGTGATTTTCTCCAAAGTGTTCATTTGTCCAGGAACTGGCCCAGAGCACTGATAAATGAGGTGGACCCGGGATTGAATACTGAATGACAGTTTCAGTCAAACGTTTTGGAATGCAAGAGAACTTTGGTCAGAGGGAGACATTAACATGATAAAAGTGGAGTCAAGCTTGAGATCCAGTTAAGTGGACCCCTAAAGTGAGGGGAGCTAGCAAGGAAAAGACAAGGGGTAAGGGGAAGTCACAGCAAGGAGGTGGGTGGGAGGAGGCTTTGCTGGGCTGGCGACCAGGTCACACTCCAGAGGTGGCACAGTATGATTGGTAGGGGGATAGGTTTTATTGGGAAAACGGAGAGTTTGAACCCCAGCGTTTCATTTGTTAGCAACACAAATTTTGTCAATTCACATTCCCCTGCTGAGGCCCAGTCACCTAAAGACTAGGAAATGCAATGGATAGATTGATATCTCTCTCTCTCTGTGTCTCTCTGTCTCTCTCTCTCTCTATATATATAAATCTGCTATAGACAGAATAAAAGAGATAAGCAGGGATGGACGGATAAAAATTTCACTCACTCTCTCTCTCTCTCTCTAAATCTGCTATAGACAGAATAAAAGAAATAAGAAGGGAGGGAGAGATATAAATTCCTCTCTCTCTGTATAAATCTGCTATAGACAGAATAAAAGAGATAAGCAGGGAGGGAGAGATAAAAATTTCTCTCAGGCCCAGTACAGCTGTAATCCTAGCTCTCTGGGAGGCTGAGGCAGGAGGATTGCTCAAGGATGGGAGTTCAAAACCAGCCTGAGGAAGAGCAAGACCATCTCTACTATAAATAGAAAGAAATTAATTGGCCAACTAAACACACACACACACAAACACATAATAGGCCGGGCATGGTGGTGCATGTCTGTAGTTCCAGCTACTCAGGAGGCTGAAACAGAAGGGTCACTTGAGCCCAGGAGTTTGAGGTAGCTGTGAGCTAAGCTGACGCCATAGCACTCTAGCCCTGGCACCAAAAGTGAGACTCTGTCTCAAAAAAAAGAATAATAATAATAATCATAAAAAAGGACTTACCAGATAAAGCAGGGAGGGAGAGATAATAATTTCTCTCTCTCACTCTCTCTGTCTCTCTCTCTCTCTCTCCCTCTATGTCTGCTATAGACAGAATAAAAGACATAAGCAGGGAGGGAGAGATAAAAATTTCTCTCAGGCCCAGCACACCTGTAATCCTAGCTCTCTGGGAGGCCAAGGGGGAAGGATTGCTGGAGGTCAGGAGTTCAAATCAGTGGGAGCAAGAGCAAGACCCCATCTCTACTATAAATAGAAAGAAATTAATTGGCCAAGTAATAGAGAGAGAGAGAAAAATTAGCCAGGCATGATGACACTGCCTGTAGTCCTAGCTACTTGGGAGGCTGAGGCAGGAGGATTGCTTGAGCCCAGGAGGTTGAGGTTGCCGTGAGCTAGGCTGACGCCATGGCACTCACTCTAGCCTGGGCAACAAAGTGAGACTCTGTCTCAAAAAATTAAATGCATGCATGCATGAATAAATAAATAAAAGTCTGTTAAAAAATACATAGAGGGAGGGTTCTCCGCTTTAGCCATTATTGTGGTTAATCATTTCACTGGTCTCAGCTGGGCCAAAAACAAGGCCTGTGGGGCTGGGGACCGCTCTGGAGT
>NC_134123.1:44876808-44901808 GCF_040939455.1 Microcebus murinus
ATAGACTCATGAGGCTCTAAACCAGCATACAGTGGAAGGAGGCCACATCTGTTTTCTGTGATTTTCTCCAAAGTGTTCATTTGTCCAGGAACTGGCCCAGAGCACTGATAAATGAGGTGGACCCCGGATTGAATACTGAATGACAGTTTCAGTCAAAGGTTTTGGAATGCAAGACAACTTTGGTCAGAGGGAGACATTAACATGATAAAAGTGGAGTCAAGCTTGAGATCCAGTTAAGTGGACCCCTAAAGTGAGGGGAGCTAGCAAGGAAAAGACAAGGGGTAAGGAGAAGTCACAGCAAGGAGGTGGGTGGGAGGAGGCTTTGCTGGGCTGGCGACCAGGTCACACTCCAGAGGTGGCACAGTAGGATTGGTAGGGGGATAGGTTTTATTGGGAAAACGGAGAGTTTGAACCCCAGCGTTTTATTTGTTAGCAACACAAATTTTGTCAATTCACATTAACCTGCTGAGGCCCAGTCACCTAAAGACTAGGAAATGCAATGGATAGATTGATATCTCTCTCTCTCTCTGTGTCTCTCTGTCTCTCTCTCTCTCTCTATATATATATATAAATCTGCTATAGACAGAATAAAAGAGATAAGCAGGGATGGAGGGATAAAAATTTCACTCACTCTCTCTCTCTCTCTCTCTCTCTAAATCTGCTATAGACAGAATAAAAGAAATAAGAAGGGAGGGAGAGATATAAATTCCTCTCTCTCTGTATAAATCTGCTATAGACAGAATAAAAGAGATAAGCAGGGAGGGAGAGATAAAAATTTCTCTCAGGCCCAGTACAGCTGTAATCCTAGCTCTCTGGGAGGCTGAGGCAGGAGGATTGCTCAAGGATAGGAGTTCAAAACCAGCCTGAGGAAGAGCAAGACCATCTCTACTATAAATAGAAAGAAATTAATTGGCCAACTAAACACACACACACACAAACACATAATAAGCCGGGCATGGTGGTGCATGTCTGTAATTCCAGCTACTCAGGAGGCTGAAACAGAAGGATCACTTGAGCCCAGGAGTTTGAGGTAGCTGTGAGCTAAGCTGACGCCATAGCACTCTAGCCCTGGCACCAAAAGTGAGACTCTGTCTCAAAAAAAAGAATAATAATCATAATCATAAAAAAGGACTTACCAGATAAAGCAGGGAGGGAGAGATAATAATTTCTCTCTCTCACTCTCTCTCTCTCTCTCTCTGTCTCTCTCTCTCTCTATGTCTGCTATAGACAGAATAAAAGACATAAGCAGGGAGGGAGAGATAAAAATTTCTCTCAGGCCCAGCACACCTGTAATCCTAGCTCTCTGGGAGGCCAAGGGGGAAGGATTGCTGGAGGTCAGGAGTTCAAATCAGTGGGAGCAAGAGCAAGACCCCATCTCTACTATAAATAGAAAGAAATTAATTGGCCAAGTAATAGAGAGAGAGAGAAAAATTAGCCAGGCATGATGACACTGCCTGTAGTCCTAGCTACTTGGGAGGGTGAGGCAGGAGGATGGCTTGAGCCCAGGAGGTTGAGCTTGCCGTGAGCTAGGCTGACACCATGGCACTCACTCTAGCCTGGGCAACAAAGTGAGACTCTGTCTCAAAAAATTAAATGCATGCATGCATGCATGCATGAATGAATGAATGAATGAATAAATAAAAGTCTGTTAAAAAATACATAGAGGGAGGGTTCTCCGCTTTAGCCATTATTGTGGTTAATCATTTCACTGGTCTCAGCTGGGCCAAAAACAAGGCCTGTGGGGCTGGGGACCGACAGCTCTGGAGTTTTAAGAAAAGATTGAACTGCTCTCGGGGATAGAGGCCAGACGACAAATTTCCAATATCAGGGGGTGGGGGGGTGGAGTTTTAAAAGGACACAAAATGTCTCTGTCCTTTATTTTTTTTGCCCTCTCTCTAGACCATTCCCTCTATTACACTGTGAAATTCATGATGTTAAATAGTTTTTCCTGGGAGAAACTTTGTGGTCGGCTATGTGAAGTAGGAAGGGTGTTTTATATGTTTCCAGGTCATCATAAAAAATTGAGCAGACTCATCTAGGATCATTAGGGAAATGAATGATTTGCCTCTCCTAAATGTGGAGCTACCACAACAAGCTGCAGGAGGGGACCCTCCCGGACACCTATCCACTGACACAGGCCCCACGGGAGTGTGTTGCTCACCCTATTCATTTAGAAATGTATACTTTGGAATCCATAAAATAAAATTCACAGGAAGAGAAAATACATTGTTCTCAGCCTAGGATAAAAAGTCACAAGTTGTTGTAGAATTCATTCTGTGATTTAAATTTTTAAACGATATTCCATCAACCTAAAAAAAACACACAAATAAACAAAAAAAAACAAAGATAAAACAGAAACCGGGAAAAGAAAAAAAAAAAAAAAACCCTGGGCAGAGGCCTACGGTGGGGGCGGGGAGGCAGGCAGGGAGCGGGAGGAGGAGGAGGGGCCCCTCCCTGGGACAACAGGGAGGGGGTTGGGCGGAGACCCTCTGGAGGCTAGAGGCGCCTGGGGCTGGCGGGCCCAGGCAGAACCTGTCATACAATGTAGCAGATTTGAAAGCCGGCCTCCACACCTGGGGGGGGGGTGGGGTCCACTCTTAAGCTCCCAACATGGCCTGACTTTACCCATCCCCCAAGTCTGATCAAAGTGGCCACTAGGTGACCCCTAAGTACCGGTGCCAGTGTCAGCCAGACAAGAAGGGACCCTCTGACGGGGCTGACAGCGATTTTTTTTTTCTTTCTAAAGCTTGCTTCCATTTTACACCTAGGTCTACAGGTATACCCTTAAAATGGATGCTGGTATTGAGGAAACAGGAAGTATTTTTTTCCAGTCATTTATCTGGTCCTCAATCCTCATGATTTATCATGTCCACCCGCCCCCCCCACACACACACACATATACACGTTGGTTCATCTCTGCAGAAAAGCTGCTGGAGATTGTTTGTCCACCAAATGCTTTCTGTTGACAGTATCTAAGAGGACAAGCAGTGCCACGCATTCTGCTCCAAGATTAAAATTGCATCTATCAGTGTGGTCCTATTTTACTTCTTATGTGGGGTTAGTAGGTTTAATAAAAGTTGATCTTGACTTCCACAACGGAGATGAGTGAGTTTCTGTTGTTTCCCTATTTTTCCTCACAAGCAGTTTGAATGGCTCCTTGTGTCCCAAGACTGACTGCAAAGCACAGACTCCAGGATCTCCACCCTTTGGCTCTGTCCATCCAAAAAGGGCCTCCACGTCTCTCCTCCGTGGGGTATATACTCTCAGAGTTGGCACAGTATGGTTTGTAGGGGGATATGTTTTATTGGGAAAACTGAGAGTTTGAACCCCAGCGTTTTATTTGTTAGCAACACAAACTTTGTCAATTTACATTGCCCTGCTGAGGCCCAATCACCTAAAGTGTAGGAAATGCAATGGATAGATTTTTATATATCTCTCTCTCTGTGTCTCTCTCTCTGTCTCTGTCTCTCTCTCTATATATGTATATATATATATATATAAATCTGCTATAGACAGAATAAAAGAGATAAGCAGGAATGGAGAGGTAAAAATTTCACCCACTCTCTCTGTCTCTCTCTCTCTCTATATATATATATATATAAATCTGCTATAGACAGAATAAAAGATAAGCTGGGATGGAATGATAAGAATTTCACCTACTCTCTCTCTCTCTATATATATATATATATAAGTCTGCTATAGACAGAATGAAAGAGATAAGAAGGGAGGGAGAGATATAAATTCCTCTCTCTCTCTGTATATATATATATATATATATATATATATATATATATATATATATATCTGCTATAGACAGAATAAAAGAGATAAGCATAGAGGGATATATAAAAATTCCTCTCAGGCCCAGCACACCTGCAATCCTAGCTCTCTGGGAGGCCAAGGTGGGAGAATTGCTGGAGGTTAGGAATTCTAACCAGCTCCTGGAAGAGTAAGACTTATCTGTACTATAAATAGAAAGAAATTAATTGGCAAAGTAATATATAGAGAAAGAAAAAATAGCCCAGCATGCTGGCGCATGCCTGTAGTCCCAGCTACTCAGGAGGCTAAGACAGAAGGATCAGTTCAGTCCTGGAGTTTGAGGTTTAAGTGAGCTAAGTTGAGGCCATAGCACTCTAGCCGGGGCACCAAAGGTGAAACTCTGTCTCAAAAAAAAATAAAATTAAGGAAAATGGACTTACCAGAAAGAGCAGGGATTGAGACATAAAAATTTCTCTCTCTCTCTCTCTCTGTCTATATATATACCTATATATATATATATATAAAACTGCTATAGGCAGAATAAAAGAGATAAGCAGGGAGGGAGAGATAAAAATTTCTCTCACTCTATTTCTCTCTCTCTCTATATATATATATGTCTGCTATAGACAGAATAAAAGAGACAAGAAGGGAGGGAGAGATAAAAATTTCTCTCTCTGTCTCTCTCTCTATATATATATATATATAAATCTGCTATAGACAGAATAAAAGAGATAAGCTCGGAGGGAGAGATAAAAATTTCTCTAACTCTCTCTCTCTCTCTATATATATATATGTATCTGCTATAGATAGAATAAAAGAGATAAGCAGAGAGGGAGACATAAAAATTTCTCTCACGCACAGCACACCTGCAATCCTAGCTCTCTGGGAGGCCACGGTGGGAAGATTGCTGGAGGTCAGGGATTCATACCAGCCTGAGCAAGAGGAAGACCCCATCTCTACTATAAATAGAAAGAAATTAATTGGCCAAGTAATATATATAGAAAGAAAAATTAGCCGGGCATGCTGGCACATGCCTGTAGTCCCAGCTACTCAGGAGGCTGAGGCAGCAGGATCGCTTGAGCCCAGGAGTTTGAGGTTGCTGTGAGCTAGGCTGAAGCCATGGCACTCACTCTAGCCTGGGCAACAAACTGAGACTCTGTCTCAAAAAAAGTAAAAAAAAAAATTAAAAAAAAAAAAGAAAGAAAGAAAGAAATTAATTGGCCAACTAAACACACACACACACACACACATAATAAGCCGGGCATGGTGGTGCATGTCTGTACTCCCAGCTACTCGGGAGGCTGAGACAGAAGGATCACTTGAGCCCAGGAGTTGGAGGTTGCTGTGAGCTAAGCTGAAGCCATAGCACCCTAGTCCGGGCCCTAAAAGTGAGACTCTGTCTCAAAAAAAAAAAGAAAAAATTAATAATAATAAAAAAGGTCTTACTTACCAGAATAAGCAGGGAGGGACAGATAATAATTTCTCTCTCTCTCTCTCTCTCTCTCTCAATGTATATATTTTCTGTGATTTTCTCCAAAGTGTTCCTTTGTCCAGGAACTGGCCCAGAGAACTGATAAATGAGGTGGACCCCAGATTGCAAACTGAATGACAGTTTCAGTAAAACATTTTGGAATGCAAGAGAACTTTGGTAAGAGGGAGACATTAACATGATAAAAGTAGACTCAAGCTTGAGATCCAGTTAAGTGGACCCCTAAAGTGAGGCCAGCTTGCAAGGAAAAGACAAGGGGTGAGGAGAAATCACAGCAACGAGGTGGGAGGAGGCTTTGCTGGGCTGGCGACCCCCTCACAGTCCAGAGGTGGCACAGTATGATTGGAAGGGGGATGGGTTTTATTGGGAAAACTGTTAGTTTGAACCCCAGCGTTTTATTTGTTAGCAACACAAATTTTGTCAATTCACATTGCCCTGCTGAGGCCCAGTCACCTAAAGTCTAGGGAATGCAATGGATTGATATCTCTCTCTCTCTCTCTGTGTCTCTCTGTCTCTCTCTCTCTCTATATATATATATATATAAATCTGCTATAGACAGAATAAAAGAGATAAGCAGGGATGGAGAGATAAATTTTTCACTCTCTCTATCTCTCTCTCTCTATATATAAATCTGCTATAGACAGAATAAAAGAAATAAGAAGGGAGGGAGAGATATAAATTCCTCTCTCTCTCTCTCTATATATATATATACATGTATATATATATAAATCTGCTATAGACAGAATAAAAGAGATAAGCAGGTAGGGAGAGATAAAAATTTCTCTCAGGCCCAGTACAGCTGTAATCCTAGCTCTCTGGGAGGCTGAGGAAGGAAGATTGCTCAAGGATGGGAGTTCAAAACCAGCCTGAGGAAGAGCAAGACCATCTCTACTATAAATAGAAAGAAATTAATTGGCCAACTAAACACACACACACAAACACATAAATAAAATTATGTTAAAAAATACATAGAGGGAGGGTTCTCCGCTTTAGCCATTATTGTGGTTAATCACTTCACTGGTCTCAGCTGGGCCAAAAACAAGGCCTGTGGGGCTGGGGACCACTCTGGAGTTTTAAGAAAAGATTGAACTGCTCTTGGGGATAGAGGCCAGACTCCAAATTTCCAACATCAGGGGGTGGGGGGGTGGCGTTTTAAAAGGACACAAAATGTCTCTGTCCTTTATTTTTTTTGCCCTCTCTCTAGACCATTCCCTCTATTACACTGTGAAATTCATGATGTTAAATAGTTTTTCCTGGGAGAAACTTTGTGGTCGGGGCTATGTGAAGTAGGAAGGGTGTTTTATATGTTTCCAGGACATCATAAAAAATTGAGCAGACTCATCTAGGATCATTAGGGAAGTGAATGATTTGCCTCTCCTAAATGTTGAGCTACCACAACAAGCTGCAGGAGGGGACCCTCCCGGACACCTATCCACTGACACAGGCCCCACGGGAGTGTGTTGCTCACCCTATTCATTTAGAAATGTATACTTTGGAATCCATAAAATAAAATTCACAGGAAGAGAAAAGACATTGTTCTCAGCCTAGGATAAAAAGTCACAAGTTGTTGTAGAATTGATTCTGTGATTTAAATTTTTAAACGATATTCCATAAACCTAAAAAAAAACACAAAAAAACAAAGATTAAACAGAAACCGGGAAAAGAAAAAAAAAAACAAACCCTGGGCAGAGGCCTACGGTGGGGGCGGGGAGGCAGGCAGGGAGCGGGAGGAGGAGGGGCCCCTCCCTGGGACAACAGGGAGGGGGTTGGGCGGAGACCCTCTGGAGGCTAGAGGCGCCTGGGGCTGGCGGGCACAGGCAGAACCTGTCCTACAATGTAGCAGATTTGAAAGCCGGCCTCCACACCTGGGGTGGGGGTGGGGTCCACTCTTAAGCTCCCAACATGGCCTGACTTTACCCATCCCCAAGTCTGATCAAAGTGGCCACTAGGTGACCCCTAAGTACCGGTGCCAGTGTCAGCCAGACAAGAGGGGACCCTCTGACGGGGCTGACAGCGAATTTTTTTTTTCTTTCTAAAGCTTGCTTCCATTTTACACCTAGGTCTACAGGTATACCCTTGAAATGGATGCTGGTATTGAGGAAACAGGAAGTATTTTTTTCCAGTCATTTATCTGGTCCTCAATCCTCATTATTGATCACCTCCCTCCCCCCACACACACAGACAGGTAGGTTCATCTCTGCAGAAAAGCTGCTGGAGATTGTTTGTCCACCAAATGCTTTCTGTTGACAGTATCTAAGAGGACAAGCAGTGCCACGCATTCTGCTCTAAGATTAAAATTGCATCTATCAGTATGGTCCTATTTTACTTCTTATGTGTGTTTCATAAAAGCTGATCTTGACTACCACAACGGAGACGAGTGAGTTTCTGTTGTTTCCCTATTTTTCCTCACAAGCAGTTTGAATGGCTCCATGTGCCTCTAGACTGACTGCAAAGCACAGACTCCAGGATCTCCACCCTTTGGCTCTGTCTATCCAACCATGGCCTTCAGGGCACTCCTCTGTGGGGTATATACTCTCAGAGGTGGCACAGTATGATTGGTAGGGGGATAGGTTTTATTGGGAAAACGAAGAGTTTGAACCCCAGCATTTTATTTTTTTTTATTTATTTTTTTTTTTTATGGACGAGGTTCTGGGGCCCCAAGAGCGGGGCCCCGGAAGTCGCCCCCCAGCGTTTTATTTGTTAGCAACACAAACTTTGTCAATTCACATTGCCCTGTTGAGGCCCAGTCACCTAAAGGGTAGGAAATGCAATGGATAGATTCATATATATCTCTCTCTGTGTCTCTCTGTCTCTGTCTCTCTCTCACTATATATATGTATATATATATATATATATATATATATATATATATATATATATATAAATCTGCTATATAGAGAATAAAAGAGATAAGCAGGGATGGAGAGATAAAATTTCACTCTCTCTGTCTCTCTCTACATATATCTATATATATATATAAATCTGCTATAGACAGAATAAAAGAGATAATAAGGGAGGGAGAGATATAAATTCTCTCTCTCTCTCTCTCTCTCTGTATATATATATATATCTGCTATAGACAGAATAAAAGAGATAAGCAGGGATGGAGAGATAAAAATTTCACTCTCTCTCTCTCTCTCTGTGTATATATATAAATCTGCTATAGACAGAATAAAAGAGATAAGCAGGGAGGGAGAGATAAATATTTCACTCTCTCTCTCTCTCTCTCTGTGTATATATATATAAATCTGCTATAGACAGAATAAAAGAGATAAGAAGGGAGGGAGAGATAAAAATTCCTCTCTCTCTCTCTCTCTCTCTCTATGTAAATCTGCTATACACAGAATTAAAGAGATAAGAAGGGATAAAATTATTCTCAGGCCCAGCACACCTGTAGTCCTAGCTCTCTGGGAGACTGAGGCAGCAGGATTGCTGGAGGTCAGGAGTTCAAACCAGCCTGAGCAAGAGCAAAACCCCATCTCTACTATAAACACAAAGAAATTAATTGGCCAAGTAATATATATAGAAAGAAAAATGAGCCAGGCGTGGCGGCACATGCCTGTAGTCCCAGCTGTTTGGGAGGCTGAGGCAGGAGGATTGCTTGAGCCCAGGAGGTTGAGGTTGCTGTGAGCTAGTTTTTGTGGATGATATGAATTTCAATTTTATGTATTTCCATTTCCTTCTGAGCCTTTAGGAGTCTCTTAGTGAGAAGTCGGGGGAGATTGTATTGACAGATAGGTGCAAAAAGCAAATTTGAATCAAATTTCAACTATAGTTTTTAAGTTCTATTTAAATTTTAAACATTCTAAGACTCTAAGAATGTATGGGCTGAAAGATAAAAATGTAGGGTGATTTTCTCCAAAGTGTTGTTTTGTCCAGGAACTGGCCCAGAGAACTGATACATGAGGTGGACCCCGGATTGAATACTGAATGACAGTTTCAGTCAAACATTTTGGAATGAAAGAGAACTTTGGTCAGAGGGAGACATTAACATGATAAAAGTGGAGTCAAGCTTGAGATCCAGTTAAGTGGACCCCTAAAGTGAGGGGAGCTAGCAAGGAAAAGAAAAGGGGTAGGGAGAAGTCACAGCAAGGAGGTGGGAGGAGGCTTTGCTGGGCTGGCGACCAGGTCACACTCCAGAGGTGGCACAGTATGATTGGTAGGGGGATAGGTTTTATTGGGAAAAGGGAGAGTTTGAACCCCTGCGTTTTATTTGTTAGCAACACAAATTTTGTCAATTCACATTCCCCTGCTGAGGCCCAGTCACCTAAAGACTAGGAAATGCAATGGGTAGATTGATATCTCTCTCTCTCTCTGTGTCTCTCTGTCTCTCTCTCTATATATATATATAAATCTGCTATAGACAGAATAAAAGAGATAAGCAGGGATGGAGGGATAAAAATTTCACTCTCTCTCTCTCTCTCTAAATCTGCTATAGACAGAATAAAAGAAATAAGAAGGGAGGGAGAGACATAAATTCCTCTCTCTCTGTATAAATCTGCTATAGACAGAATAAAAGAGATAAGCAGGGAGGGAGAGATAAAAATTTCTCTCAGGCCCAGTACAGCTGTAATCCTAGCTCTCTGGGAGGCTGAGGCAGGAGGATTGCTCAAGGATAGGAGTTCAAAACCAGCCTGAGGAAGAGCAAGACCATCTCTACTATAAATAGAAAGAAATTAATTGGCCAACTAAACACACACACACACAAACACATAATAGGCCGGGCATGGTGGTGCATGTCTGGAGTTCCAGCTACTCAGGAGGCTGAAACAGAAGGATCACTTGAGCCCAGGAGTTTGAGGTAGCTGTGAGCTAAGCTGACGCCATAGCACTCTAGCCCTGGCACCAAAAGTGAGACTCTGTCTCAAAAAAAAGAATAATAATAATAATCATAAAAAAGGACTTACCAGATAAAGCAGGGAGGGAGAGATAATAATTTCTCTCTCTCACTCTCTCTGTCTCTCTCTCTCTCTATGTCTGCTATAGACAGAATAAAAGACATAAGCAGGGAGGGAGAGATAAAAATTTCTCTCAGGCCCAGCACACCTGTAATCCTAGCTCTCTGGGAGGCCAAGGGGGAAGGATTGCTGGAGGTCACGAGTTCAAATCAGTGGGAGCAAGAGCAAGACCCCATCTCTACTATAAATAGAAAGAAATTAATTGGCCAAGTAATAGAGAGAGAGAGAAAAATTAGCCAGGCATGATGACACTGCCTGTAGTCCCAGCTACTTGGGAGGCTGAGGCAGGAGGATTGCTTGAGCCCAGGAGGTTGAGGTTGCCGTGAGCTAGGCTGACGCCATGGCACTCACTCTAGCCTGGGCAACAAAGTGAGACTCTGTCTCAAAAAATTAAATGCATGCATGCATGCATGAATGA
The DNA here is from genome assembly GCF_040939455.1 of Microcebus murinus. Classification (NCBI taxonomy): domain Eukaryota; kingdom Metazoa; phylum Chordata; class Mammalia; order Primates; family Cheirogaleidae; genus Microcebus; species Microcebus murinus. The sequence goes on from NC_134123.1 coordinate 44,887,433, forward strand.
ATGAATAAATAAAAGTATGTTAAAAAATACATAGAGGGAGGGTTCTCCGCTGTAGCCATTATTGTGGTTAATCATTTCACTGGTCTCAGCTGGGCCAAAAACAAGGCCTGTGGGGCTGGGGACCGACCACTCTGGAGTTTTAAGAAAAGATTGAACTGCTCTTGGGGATAGAGGCCAGACTACAAATTTCCAACATCAGGGGGTGGGGGGGTGGAGTTTTAAAAGGACACAAAATGTCTCTGTCCTTTATTTTTTTTTTTTTGCCCTCTCTCTAGACCATTCCCTCTATTACACTGTGAAATTCATGATGTTAAATAGTTTTTCCTGGGAGAAACTTTGTGGTCGGGGCTATGTGAAGTAGGAAGGGTGTTTTATATGTTTCCAGGACATCATAAAAAATTGAGCAGACTCATCTAGGATCATTAGGGAAATGAATGATTTGCCTCTCCTAAATGTTGAGCTACCACAACAAGCTGCAGGAGGGGACCCTCCCGGACACCTATCCACTGACACAGGCCCCACGGGAGTGTGTTGCTCACCCTATTCATTTAGAAATGTATACTTTGGAATCCATAAAATAAAATTCACAGGAAGAGAAAATACATTGTTCTCAGCCTGGGATAAAAAGTCACAAGTTGTTGTAGAATTGATTCTGTGATTTAAATTTTTAAACGATATTCCATCAACCTAAAAAAAAACACAAAAAAACAAAGATTAAACAGAAACCGGGAAAAGAAAAAAAAAAAAAAACCCTGGGCAGAGGCCTACGGTGGGGGCGGGGAGGCAGGCAGGGAGCGGGAGGAGGAGGGGCCCCTCCCTGGGACAACAGGGAGGGGGTTGGGCGGAGACCCTCTGGAGGCTAGAGGCGCCTGGGGCTGGCGGGCCCAGGCAGAACCTGTCATACAATGTAGCAGATTTGAAAGCCGGCCTGCACACCTGGGGTGGGGGTGGGGTCCACTCTTAAGCTCCCAACATGGCCTGACTTTACCCATCCCCCAAGTCTGATCAAAGTGGCCACTAGGTGACCCCTAAGTACCGGTGCCAGTGTCAGCCAGATAAGAGGGGACCCTCTGACGGGGCTGACAGCCATTTTTTTTTCTTTCTAAAGCTTGCTTCCATTTTAGGTCTACAGGTATATCCTTGAAATGGATGCTGGTATTGAGGAAACAGGAAGTATTTTTTCCAGTCATTTATCCGGTCCTCAATCCTCATTAGTTATCATCTCCCTCCCCCCACACACACAGACAGGTAGGTTCATCTCTGCAGAAAAGCTGCTGGAGATTGTTTGTCCACCAAATGCTTTCTGTTGACAGTATCTAAGAGGACAAGCAGTGCCACGCATTCTGCTCTAAGATTAAAATTGCATCTATCAGTATGGTCCTATTTTACTTCTTATGTGTGTTTCATAAAAGCTGATCTTGACTACCACAACGGAGACGAGTGAGTTTCTGTTGTTTCCCTATTTTTCCTCACAAGCAGTTTGAATGGCTCCATGTGCCTCTAGACTGACTGCAAAGCACAGACTCCAGGATCTCCACCCTTTGGCTCTGTCTATCCAACCATGGCCTTCAGGGCACTCCTCTGTGGGGTATATACTCCCAGAGGTGGCACAGTATGGTTTGTAGTGGGATATGTTTTATTGGGAAAACTGAGAGTTTGAACTCCAGCGTTTTATTTGTTAGCAACACAAACTTTGTCAATTCACATTGCCCTGTTGAGGCCCAGTCACCTAAAGGGTAGGAAATGCAATGGATAGATTCATATGTATCTCTCTCTGTGTCTCTCTGTCTCTGTCTCTCTCTATATATATATATGTATATATATATATATAAATCTGCTATAGAGAGAATAAAAGAGATAAGCAGGGATGGAGAGATAAAAATTTCACTCTCTCTGTCTCTCTCTACATGTATATATATATATATATATAAATCTGCTATAGACAGAATAAAAGAGATAAGAAGGGAGGGAGAGATATAAATTCTCTCTCTATATATATATATATAAATCTGCTATAGACAGAATAAAAGAGATAAGCAGGGATGGAGAGATAAAAATTTCACTCTCTCTCTCTCTCTCTGTGAATATATATAAATCTGCTATAGACAGAATAAAAGAGATAAGCAGGGAGGGAGAGATAAAAATTTCACTCTCTCTCTCTCTCTCTTTGTATATATATAAATCTGCTATAGACAGAATAAAAGAGATAAGCAGGGAGGGAGAGATAAATATTTCACTCTCTCTTTCTCTCTCTCTCTGTGTATATATATATAAATCTGCTATAGACAGAATAAAAGAGATAAGAAGGGAGGGAGAGATAAAAATTCCTCTCTCTCTCTCTATATATATATATATATGTAAATCTGCTATAGACAGAATTAAAGAGATAAGAAGGGATAAAATTTTTCTCAGGCCCAGCACACCTGTAGTCCTAGCTCTCTGGGAGACTGAGGCAGCAGGATTGCTGCAGGTCAGGAGTTCAAACCAGCCTGAGCAAGAGCAAAACCCCATCTCTACTATAAACACAAAGAAATTAATTGGCCAAGTAATATATATAGAAAGAAAAATGAGCCAGGCGTGGAGGCACATGCCTGTGGTCCCAGCTGTTTGGGAGGCTGAGGCAGGAGGATTGCTTGAGCCCAGGAGGTTGAGGTTGCTGTGAGCTAGTTTTTGTGGATGATATGAATTTCAATTTTATGTATTTCCATTTCCTTCTGAGCCTTTAGGAGTCTCTTAGTGAGAAGTTGGGGGAGATTGTATTGACAGATAGGTGCAAAAAGCAAATTTGAATCAAATTTCAACTATAGTTTTTAAGTTATATTTAAATTTTAAACATTCTAGGACTCTAAGAATGTATGGGCTGAAAGATAAAAATGTAGGGTGATTTTCTCCAAAGTGTTCTTTTGTCCAGGAACTGGCCCAGAGAACTGATACATGAGGTGGACCCCGGATTGAATACTGAATGACAGTTTCAGTCAAACGTTTTGGAATGCAAGAGAACTTTGGTCAGAGGGAGACATTAACATGATAAAAGTGGAGTCAAGCTTGAGATCCAGTTAAGTGGACCCCTAAAGTGAGGGGAGCTAGCAAGGAAAAGAAAAGGGGTAGGGAGAAGTCACAGCAAGGAGGTGGGAGGAGGCTTTGCTGGGCTGGCGACCAGGTCACACTGCAGAGGTGGCACAGTAGGATTGGTAGGGGGATAGGTTTTATTGGGAAAACGGAGAGTTTGAACCCCTGCGTTTTATTTGTTAGCAACACAAATTTTGTCAGTTCACATTCCCCTGCTGAGGCCCAGTCACCTAAAGACTAAGAAATGCAATGGATAGATTGATATCTCTCTCTCTCTGTGTCTCTCTGTCTCTCTGTCTCTCTCTCTATATATATATATAAATCTGCTATAGACAGAATAAAAGAGATAAGCAGGGATGGAGGGATAAAAATTTCACTCACTCTCTCTCTCTCTAAATCTGCTATAGACAGAATAAAAAAAATCAGAAGGGAGGGAGAGATATAAATTCCTCTCTCTCTGTATAAATCTGCTATAGACAGAATAAAAGAGATAAGCAGGGAGGGAGAGATAAAAATTTCTCTCAGGCCCAGTACAGCTGTAATCCTAGCTCTCTGGGAGGCTGAGGCAGGAGGATTGCTCAAGGATAGGAGTTCAAAACCAGCCTGAGGAAGAGCAAGACCATCTCTACTATAAATAGAAAGAAATTAATTGGCCAACTAAACACACACACACAAACACATAATAGGCCGGGCATGGTGGTGCATGTCTGTAGTTCCAGCTACTCAGGAGGGTGAAACAGAAGGATCACTTGAGCCCAGGAGTTTGAGGTAGCTGTGAGCTAAGCTGACGCCATAGCACTCTAGCCCTGGCACCAAAAGTGAGACTCTGTCTCAAAAAAAAGAATAAGAATAATCATCATAAAAAAGGACTTACCAGATAAAGCAGGGAGGGAGAGATAATAATTTCTCTCTCTCACTCTCTCTGTCTCTCTCTCTCTGTCTCTCTCTCTATGTCTGCTATAGACAGAATAAAAGACATAAGCAGGGAGGGAGAGATAAAAATTTCTCTCAGGCCCAGCACACCTGTAATCCTAGCTCTCTGGGAGGCCAAGGGGGAAGGATTGCTGGAGGTCAGGAGTTCAAATCAGTGGGAGCAAGAGCAAGACCCCATCTCTACTATAAATAGAAAGAAATTAATTGGCCAAGTAATAGAGAGAGAGAGAAAAATTAGCCAGGCATGATGACACTGCCTGTAGTCCCAGCTACTTGGGAGGCTGAGGCAGGAGGATGGCTTGAGCCCAGGAGGTTGAGGTTGCCGTGAGCTAGGCTGACGCCATGGCACTCACTCTAGCCTGGGCAACAAAGTGAGACTCTGTCTCAAAAAATTAAATGCATGCATGCATGCATGAATGAATGAATGAATAAAAGTATGTTAAAAAATACATAGAGGGAGGGTTCTCCGCTTTAGCCATTATTGTGGTTAATCATTTCACTGGTCTCAGCTGGGCCAAAAACAAGGCCTGTGGGGCTGGGGACCGACCGCTCTGGAGTTTTAAGAAAAGATTGAACTGCTCTTGGGGATAGAGGCCAGACTACAAATTTCCAACATCAGGGGGTGGGGGGTGGAGTTTTAAAAGGACACAAAATGTCTCTGTCCTTTATTTCTTTTGCCCTCTCTCTAGACCATTCCCTCTATTACACTGTGAAATTCATGATGTTAAATAGTTTTTCCTGGGAGAAACTTTGTGGTCGGGGCTATGTGAAGTAGGAAGGGTGTTTTATATGTTTCCAGGACATCATAAAAAATTGAGCAGACTCATCTAGGATCATTAGGGAAGTGAATGATTTGCCTCTCCTAAATGTTGAGCTACCACGACAAGCTGCAGGAGGGGACCCTCCCGGACACCTATCCACTGACACAGGCCCCACGGGAGTGTGTTGCTCACCCTATTCATTTAGAAATGTATACTTTGGAATCCATAAAATAAAATTCACAGGAAGAGCAAATACATTGTTCTCAGCCTAGGATAAAAAGTCACAAGTTGTTGTAGAATTGATTCTGTGATTTAAATTTTTAAACGATATTCCATAAACCTAAAAAAAAAACACAAAAAAACAAAGATTAAACAGAAACCGGGAAAAGAAAAAAAAAAAAAAAACCCTGGGCAGAGGCCTACGGTGGGGGCGGGGAGGCAGGCAGGGAGCGGGAGGAGGAGGAGGGGCCCCTCCCTGGGACAACAGGGAGGGGGTTGGGCGGAGACCCTCTGGAGGCTAGAGGCGCCTGGGGCTGGCGGGCCCAGGCAGAACCTGTCATACAATGTAGCAGATTTGAAAGCCGGCCTCCACACCTGGGGTGGGGGTGGGGTCCACTCTTAAGCTCCCAACATGGCCTGACTTTACCCATCCCCAAGTCTGATCAAAGTGGCCACTAGGTGACCCCTAAGTACCGGTGCCAGTGTCAGCCAGATAAGAGGGGACCCTCTGACGGGGCTGACAGCCATTTTTTTTTCTTTCTAAAGCTTGCTTCCATTTTAGGTCTACAGGTATACCCTTGAAATGGATGCTGGTATTGAGGAAACAGGAAGTATTTTTTTCCAGTCATTTATCTGGTCCTCAATCCTCATTAGTTATCATCTCCCTCCCCCCACACACACAGACAGGTAGGTTCATCTCTGCAGAAAAGCTGCTGGAGATTGTTTGTCCACCAAATGCTTTCTGTTGACAGTATCTAAGAGGACAAGCAGTGCCACGCATTCTGCTCTAAGATTAAAATTGCATCTATCAGTATGGTCCTATTTTACTTCTTATGTGTGTTTCATAAAAGCTGATCTTGACTGCCACAACGGAGACGAGTGAGTTTCTGTTGTTTCCCTATTTTTCCTCACAAGCAGTTTGAATGGCTCCATGTGCCTCTAGACTGACTGCAAAGCACAGACTCCAGGATCTCCACCCTTTGGCTCTGTCTATCCAACCATGGCCTTCAGGGCACTCCTCTGTGGGGTATATACTCTCAGAGGTGGCACAGTATGATTGGTAGGGGGATAGGTTTTATTGGGAAAACGGAGAGTTTGAACCCCAGCGTTTTATTTGTTAGCAACACAAACTTTGTCAATTCACATTGCCCTGTTGAGGCCCAGTCACCTAAAGGGTAGGAAATGCAATGGATAGATTCATATATATCTCTCTCTGTGTCTCTCTGTCTCTGTCTCTCTCACTATATATATGTATATATATATATATAAATCTGCTATATAGAGAATAAAAGAGATAAGCAGGGATGGAGAGATAAAATTTCACTCTCTCTGTCTCTCTCTACATATATCTATATATATATATAAATCTGCTATAGACAGAATAAAAGAGATAATAAGGGAGGGAGAGATATAAATTCTCTCTCTCTCTATATATATATATATATAAATCTGCTATAGACAGAATAAAAGAGATAAGCAGGGATGGAGAGATAAAAATTTCACTCTCTCTCTCTCTCCCTGTGTATATATATAAATCTGCTATAGACAGAATAAAAGAGATAAGCAGGGAGGGAGAGATAAATATTTCACTCTCTCTTTCTCTCTCTCTCTGTGTATATATATATAAATCTGCTATAGACAGAATAAAAGAGATAAGAAGGGAGGGAGAGATAAAAATTCCTCTCTCTCTCTCTCTCTCTCTCTCTATATATATATATATATATATATATAAATCTGCTATAGACAGAATTAAAGAGATAAGCAGGGAGGGAGAGATAAAAATTTGACTCTCTCTCTGTCTCTCTGTGTATATATATATATAAATCTGCTATATACAGAATAAAAGAGATAAGAAGGGAGGGAGAGATAAAAATTCCTCTCTCTCTCTCTCTCTCTCTCTCTCTCTGTGTGTATATATATATAAATCTGCTATAGACAGAATTAAAGAGAAAAGCAGGGAGGGAGGGAGAGATAAAAATTTCTCTCAGGCCCAGCACACCTGTAGTCCTAGCTCTCTGGGAGACTGAGGCAGCAGGATTGCTGGAGGTCAGGATTTCAAACCAGCCTGAGCAAGAGCAAGACCCCAACTCTACTATAAACACCAAGAAATTAATTGGCCAAGTAATATATATAGAAAGAAAAATGAGCCAGGCGTGGCGGCACATGCCTGTAGTCCAAGCTATTTGGGAGGCTGAGGCAGGAGGATTGCTTGAGCCCAGGAGGTTGAGGTTGCTGTGAGCTAGTTTTTGTGGATGATATGAATTTCAATTTTATGTATGTTTGTGGCAATCTATTAAATTTTGGGGGAATGATCAGATAGACTCATGAGGCTCTAAACCAGCATACAGTGGAAGGAGGCCACATCTGTTTTCTGTGATTTTCTCCAAAGTGTTCATTTGTCCAGGAACTGGCCCAGAGCACTGATAAATGAGGTGGACCCCGGATTGAATACTGAATGACAGTTTCAGTCAAAGGTTTTGGAATGCAAGACAACTTTGGTCAGAGGGAGACATTAACATGATAAAAGTGGAGTCAAGCTTGAGATCCAGTTAAGTGGACCCCTAAAGTGAGGGGAGCTAGCAAGGAAAAGACAAGGGGTAAGGAGAAGTCACAGCAAGGAGGTGGGTGGGAGGAGGCTTTGCTGGGCTGGCGACCAGGTCACACTCCAGAGGTGGCACAGTAGGATTGGTAGGGGGATAGGTTTTATTGGGAAAACGGAGAGTTTGAACCCCAGCGTTTTATTTGTTAGCAACACAAATTTTGTCAGTTCACATTCCCCTGCTGAGGCCCAGTCACCTAAAGACTAGGAAATGCAATGGATAGATTGATATCTCTCTCTCTCTCTGTGTCTCTCTGTCTCTCTCTCTCTCTATATATATATATAAATCTGCTATAGACAGAATAAAAGAGATAAGCAGGGATGGAGGGATAAAAATTTCACTCACTCTCTCTCTCTCTCTCTCTCTCTAAATCTGCTATAGACAGAATAAAAGAAATAAGAAGGGAGGGAGAGATATAAATTCCTCTCTCTCTGTATAAATCTGCTATAGACAGAATAAAAGAGATAAGCAGGGAGGGAGAGATGAAAATTTCTCTCAGGCCCAGTACAGCTGTAATCCTAGCTCTCTGGGAGGCTGAGGCAGGAGGATTGCTCAAGGATAGGAGTTCAAAACCAGCCTGAGGAAGAGCAAGACAATCTCTACTATAAATAGAAAGAAATTAATTGGCCAACTAAACACACACACACACAAACACATAATAGGCCGGGCATGGTGGTGCATGTCTGTAGTTCCAGCTACTCAGGAGGCTGAAACAGAAGGGTCACTTGAGCCCAGGAGTTTGAGGTAGCTGTGAGCTAAGCTGACGCCATAGCACTCTAGCCCTGGCACCAAAAGGGAGACTCTGTCTCAAAAAAAAGAATAATAATAATAATCATAAAAAAGGACTTACCAGATAAAGCAGGGAGGGAGAGATAATAATTTCTGTCTCTCACTCTCTCTGTCTCTCTCTCTCTCTCTCTCTATGTCTGCTATAGACAGAATAAAAGACATAAGCAGGGAGGGAGAGATAAAAATTTCTCTCAGGCCCAGCACACCTGTAATCCTAGCTCTCTGGGAGGCCAAGGGGGAAGGATTGCTGGAGGTCAGGAGTTCAAATCAGTGGGAGCAAGAGCAAGACCCCATCTCTACTATAAATAGAAAGAAATTAATTGGCCAAGTACTAGAGAGAGAGAGAAAAATTAGCCAGGCATGATGACACTGCCTGTAGTCCTAGCTACTTGGGAGGGTGAGGCAGGAGGATGGCTTGAGCCCAGGAGGTTGAGCTTGCCGTGAGCTAGGCTGACACCATGGCACTCACTCTAGCCTGGGCAACAAAGTGAGACTCTGTCTCAAAAAATTAAATGCATGCATGCATGCATGCATGCATGAATGAATGAATGAATGAATAAATAAAAGTCTGTTAAAAAATACATAGAGGGAGGGTTCTCCGCTTTAGCCATTATTGTGGTTAATCACTTCACTGGTCTCAGCTGGGCCAAAAACAAGGCCTGTGGGGCTGGGGACCGACCGCTCTGGAGTTTTAAGAAAAGATTGAACTGCTCTTGGGGATAGAGGCCAGACTACAAATTTCCAACATCAGGGGGTGGGGGGGTGGAGTTTTAAAAGGACACAAAATGTCTCTGTCCTTTATTTTTTTTGCCCTCTCTCTAGACCATTCCCTCTATTACACTGTGAAATTCATGATGTTAAATAGTTTTTCCTGGGAGAAACTTTGTGGTCGGCTATGTGAAGTAGGAAGGGTGTTTTATATGTTTCCAGGACATCATAAAAAATTGAGCAGACTCATCTAGGATCATTAGGGAAATGAATGATTTGCCTCTCCTAAATGTTGAGCTACCACAACAAGCTGCAGGAGGGGACCCTCCCGGACACCTATCCACTGACACAGGCCCCACGGGAGTGTGTTGCTCACCCTATTCATTTAGAAATGTATACTTTGGAATCCATAAAATAAAATTCACAGGAAGAGAAAATACATTGTTCTCAGCCTGGGATAAAAAGTCACAAGTTGTTGTAGAATTCATTCTGTTATTTAAATTTTTAAACGATATTCCATAAACCTAAAGAAAAACACAAAAAAACAAAGATTAAACAGAAACCGGGAAAAGAAAAAAAAAAAAAAAACCCTGGGCAGAGGCCTACGGTGGGGGCGGGGAGGCAGGCAGGGAGCGGGAGGAGGAGGAGGGGCCCCTCCCTGGGACAACAGGGAGGGGGTTGGGCGGAGACCCTCTGGAGGCTAGAGGCGCCTGGGGGCTGGCGGGCCCAGGCAGAACCTGTCATACAATGTAGCAGATTTGAAAGCCGGCCTCCACACCTGGGGTGGGGGTGGGGTCCACTCTTAAGCTCCCAACATGGCCTGACTTTACCCATCCCCAAGTCTGATCAAAGTGGCCACTAGATGACACCTAAGTACTGGTGACAGTGTCAGCCAGACAAGAAGGGACCCTCTGACGGGGCTGACAGCGATTTTTTTTTTTCTTTCTAAAGTTTGCTTCCATTTTACACCTAGGTCTACAGGTATACCCTTAAAATGGATGCTGGTATTGAGGAAACAGGAAGTATTTTTTTCCAGTCATTTATCTGGTCCTCAATCCTCATTATTTATCATGTCCACCCGCCAAGTAATATATATAGAAAGAAAAATTAGCCAGGCATTCTGGCACATGCCTGTAGTCCCAGCTACTCAAGAGGCTGAGACAGAAGGATGACTTGAGGCCAGGAGTTTGAGGTTGCTGTGAGCTAAGCTGACACCATAGCACTCTAGCCCGGGCACCAAAAGTGAGACTCTGTCAAAAAAAAATAAATAAATAAAATTAAGAACTATGGACTTAGCAGTAAAAGCAGGGATTCAGAGATAAAAATTTCACTCTCTCTCTCTCTCTGTATGTATGTGTATGTATATAAATCTGCTATAGAGAGAATAAAAGAGATAAGAAGGGAGGGAGAGATAAAAATTCCTCTCTCTCTCTCTCTATATATATATATATACATATATATAAATCTGCTATAGACAGAATAAAAGAGATAAGCAGGGATGGAGAGATAAAATTTCACTCACTCTCTCTCTCTCTCTCTCTATATATATATATAAATCTGCTATAGACAGAATAAAAGAAATAAAAAGGGAGGGAGAGATATAAATTCCTCTCTCTCTCTCTCTCTCTATATATATATATATATAAATCTGCTATAGACAGAATAAAAGAGATAAGCAGGGAGGGAGAGATAAAAATTTCACTCTCTCTCTCTCTCTCTCTCTGTGTATATATATAAATCTGCTATAGACAGAATAAAAGAGATAAGCAGGGAGGGAGAGATAAAAATTTCACTCTCTCTCTCTCTCTCTCTGTGTATATATATAAATCTGCTATAGACAGAATAAAAGAGATAAGCAGGGACGGAGAGATAAATATTTCACTCTCTCTCTCTTTCTCTCTCTCTCTGTGTATATATATAAATCTGCTATAGACAGAATAAAAGAGATAAGAAGGGAGGGAGAGATATAAATTCCTCTCTCTCTCTCTCTCTGTGTCTGTCTCTCTCTCTCTCTGTATATATATATATATATATCTGCTGTAGACAGAATAAAAGAGATAAGCTGGGATGGAGAGATAAGAATTTCACTCACTCTCTCTCTCTCTCTCTCTCTCTATATATATATATATATATAAATCCGCTATAGACAGAATAAAAGAGATAAGAAGGGAGGGAGAGATATGAATTCCTCTGTCTCTCTGTCTCTCTGTCTCTCTCTCTCTATATATATATATATAAATCTGCTATTGACAGAATAAAAGAGATAAGAAGGGAGGGAGAGATATAAATTCTCTCTCTCTCTCTATATATATATATAAATCTGCTATAGACAGAATAAAAGAGATAAGCAGGGATGGAGAGATAAAAATTTCACTCTCTCTCTCTCTCTCTGTGTATATATATAAATCTGCTATAGACAGAATAAAAGAGATAAGCAGGGAGGGAGAGATATAAATTCCTCTCTCACTCTCTCTCTCTCTATATATATATGTATATATATAAATCTGCTATAGACAGAATAAAAGAGATAAGAAGGGAGGGAGAGATATGAATTCCTCTGTCTCTCTGTCTCTCTGTCTCTCTGTCTCTCTCTCTCTCTATATATATAAATCTGCTATTGACAGAATAAAAGAGATAAGAAGGGAGGGAGAGATATAAATTCTCTCTCTATATATATATATATAAATCTGCTATAGACAGAATAAAAGAGATAAGCAGGGATGGAGAGATAAAAATTTCACTCTCTCTCTCTCTCTACATATATATATATATATAAATCTGCTATAGACAGAATAAAAGAGATAAGAAGGGAGGGAGAGATATAAATTCTCTCTCTCTCTCTCTCTCTCTAAATCTGCTATAGACAGAATAAAAGAGATAAGCAGGGATGGAGAGATAAAAATTTCTCTCTCTCTCTCTCTCTGTGTATATATATATATAAATCTGCTATAGACAAAATAAAAGAGATAAGAAGGGAGGGAGAGATAAAAATTCCTCTATGTCTCTCTCTCTCCATATATATATATATATATACATAAATCTGCTATAGACAGAATTAAAGAGATAAGCAGGGAGGGAGAGATAAAATTTTTCTCAGGCCCAACACACCTGTAGTCCTAGCTCTCTGGGAGACTGAGGCAGCAGGATTGCTGGAAGTCAGGAGTTCAAACCAGCCTGAGCAAGAGCAAAACCCCATCTCTACTATAAACACAAAGAAATTAATTGGCCAAGTAATATATATGGAAAGAAAAATGAGCCAGGCGTGGCGACACATCCCTGTAGTCCCAGCTGTTTGGGAGGCTGAACCAGGAGGATTGCTTGAGCCCAGGAGGTTGAGGTTGCTGTGAGCTAGTTTTTGTGGATGATATGAATTTCAATTTTATGTATGTTCGTGGCAATCTATTAAATTTTGGGGGAATGATCAGATAGACTCATGAGGCTCTAAACCAGCATACAGTGGAAGGAGGCCACATCTGTTTTCTGTGATTTTCTCCAAAGTGTTCTTTTGTCCAGGAACTGGCCCAGAGCACTGATACATGAGGTGGACCCCGGATTGAATACTGAATGACAGTTTCAGTCAAACGTTTTGGAATGCAAGAGAACTTTGGTCAGAGGGAGACATTAACATGATAAAAGTGGAGTCAAGCTTGAGATCCAGTTAAGTGGACCCCTAAAGTGAGGGGAGCTAGCAAGGAAAAGACAAGGGGTAAGGAGAAGTCACAGCAAGGAGGTGGGTGGGAGGAGGCTTTGCTGGGCTGGCGACCAGGTCACACTCCAGAGGTGGCACAGTATGATTGGTAGGGGGATAGGTTTTATTGGGAAAACGGAGAGTTTGAACCCCAGCGTTTTATTTGTTAGCAACACAAATTTTGTCAATTCACATTCCCCTGCTGAGGCCCAGTCACCTAAAGACTAGGAAATGCAATGGATAGATTGATATCTCTCTCTCTCTGTGTGTCTCTGTGTCTCTCTGTCTCTCTCTCTCTATATATATATAAATCTGCTATAGACAGAATAAAAGAGATAAGCAGGGATGGAGGGATAAAAATTTCACTCACTCTCTCTCTCTCTCTCTCTCTCTCTCTCAATCTGCTATAGACAGAATAAAAGAAATAAGAACGGAGGGAGAGATATAAATTCCTCTCTCTCTGTATAAATCTGCTATAGACAGAATAAAAGAGATAAGCAGGGAGGGAGAGATAAAAATTTCTCTCAGGCCCAGTACAGCTGTAATCCTAGCTCTCTGGGAGGCTGAGGCAGGAGGATTGCTCAAGGATAGGAGTTCAAAACCAGCCTGAGGAAGAGCAAGACCATCTCTACTATAAATAGAAAGAAATTAATTGGCCAGCTAAACACACACACACACAAACACATAATAGGCCGGGCATGGTGGTGCATGTCTGTAGTTCCAGCTACTCAGGAGGCTGAAACAGAAGGATCACTTGAGCCCAGGAGTTTGAGGTAGCTGTGAGCTAAGCTGACGCCATAGCACTCTAGCCCTGGCACCAAAAGTGAGACTCTGTCTCAAAAAAAAGAATAATAATCATAATCATAAAAAAGGACTTACCAGATAAAGCAGGGAGGGAGAGATAATAATTTCTCTCTCTCACTCTCTCTGTCTCTCTGTCTCTCTCTATGTATGTCTGCTATAGACAGAATAAAAGACATAAGCAGGGAGGGAGAGATAAAAATTTCTCTCAGGCCCAGCACACCTGTAATCCTAGCTCTCTGGGAGGCCAAGGGGGAAGGATTGCTGGAGGTCAGGAGTTCAAATCAGTGGGAGCAAGAGCAAGACCCCATCTCTACTATAAATAGAAAGAAATTAATTGGCCAAGTAATAGAGAGAGAGAGAAAAATTAGCCAGGCATGATGACACTGCCTGTAGTCCCAGCTACTTGGGAGGCTGAGGCAGGAGGATGGCTTGAGCCCAGGAGGTTGAGGTTGCCGTGAGCTAGGCTGACGCCATGGCACTCACTCTAGCCTGGGCAACAAAGTGAGACTCTGTCTCAAAAAATTAAATGCATGCATGCATGCATGAATGAATGAATAAATAAAAGTATGTTAAAAAATACATAGAGGGAGGGTTCTCCGCTTTAGCCATTATTGTGGTTAATCACTTCACTGGTCTCAGCTGGGCCAAAAACAAGGCCTGTGGGGCTGGGGACCGACCGCTCTGGAGTTTTAAGAAAAGATTGAACTGCTCTTGGGGATAGAGGCCAGACTACAAATTTCCAACATCAGGGGGTGGGGGGGTGGAGTTTTAAAAGGACACAAAATGTCTCTGTCCTTTATTTTTT
>NC_134123.1:44906808-44911808 GCF_040939455.1 Microcebus murinus
TATTGTGGTTAATCACTTCACTGGTCTCAGCTGGGCCAAAAACAAGGCCTGTGGGGCTGGGGACCGACCGCTCTGGAGTTTTAAGAAAAGATTGAACTGCTCTTGGGGATAGAGGCCAGACTACAAATTTCCAACATCAGGGGGTGGGGGGGTGGAGTTTTAAAAGGACACAAAATGTCTCTGTCCTTTATTTTTTTTGCCCTCTCTCTAGACCATTCCCTCTATTACACTGTGAAATTCATGATGTTAAATAGTTTTTCCTGGGAGAAACTTTGTGGTCGGCTATGTGAAGTAGGAAGGGTGTTTTATATGTTTCCAGGACATCATAAAAAATTGAGCAGACTCATCTAGGATCATTAGGGAAATGAATGATTTGCCTCTCCTAAATGTTGAGCTACCACAACAAGCTGCAGGAGGGGACCCTCCCGGACACCTATCCACTGACACAGGCCCCACGGGAGTGTGTTGCTCACCCTATTCATTTAGAAATGTATACTTTGGAATCCATAAAATAAAATTCACAGGAAGAGAAAATACATTGTTCTCAGCCTGGGATAAAAAGTCACAAGTTGTTGTAGAATTCATTCTGTGATTTAAATTTTTAAACGATATTCCATAAACCTAAAGAAAAACACAAAAAAACAAAGATTAAACAGAAACCGGGAAAAGAAAAAAAAAAAAAAAACCCTGGGCAGAGGCCTACGGTGGGGGCGGGGAGGCAGGCAGGGAGCGGGAGGAGGAGGAGGGGCCCCTCCCTGGGACAACAGGGAGGGGGTTGGGCGGAGACCCTCTGGAGGCTAGAGGCGCCTGGGGGCTGGCGGGCCCAGGCAGAACCTGTCATACAATGTAGCAGATTTGAAAGCCGGCCTCCACACCTGGGGTGGGGGTGGGGTCCACTCTTAAGCTCCCAACATGGCCTGACTTTACCCATCCCCAAGTCTGATCAAAGTGGCCACTAGATGACACCTAAGTACTGGTGACAGTGTCAGCCAGACAAGAAGGGACCCTCTGACGGGGCTGACAGCGATTTTTTTTTTTCTTTCTAAAGTTTGCTTCCATTTTACACCTAGGTCTACAGGTATACCCTTAAAATGGATGCTGGTATTGAGGAAACAGGAAGTATTTTTTTCCAGTCATTTATCTGGTCCTCAATCCTCATTATTTATCATGTCCACCCGCCAAGTAATATATATAGAAAGAAAAATTAGCCAGGCATTCTGGCACATGCCTGTAGTCCCAGCTACTCAAGAGGCTGAGACAGAAGGATGACTTGAGGCCAGGAGTTTGAGGTTGCTGTGAGCTAAGCTGACACCATAGCACTCTAGCCCGGGCACCAAAAGTGAGACTCTGTCAAAAAAAAATAAATAAATAAAATTAAGAACTATGGACTTAGCAGTAAAAGCAGGGATTCAGAGATAAAAATTTCACTCTCTCTCTCTCTCTGTATGTATGTGTATGTATATAAATCTGCTATAGAGAGAATAAAAGAGATAAGAAGGGAGGGAGAGATAAAAATTCCTCTCTCTCTCTCTCTATATATATATATATACATATATATAAATCTGCTATAGACAGAATAAAAGAGATAAGCAGGGATGGAGAGATAAAATTTCACTCACTCTCTCTCTCTCTCTCTATATATATATATATAAATCTGCTATAGACAGAATAAAAGAAATAAAAAGGGAGGGAGAGATATAAATTCCTCTCTCTCTCTCTCTCTCTATATATATATATATATAAATCTGCTATAGACAGAATAAAAGAGATAAGAAGGGAGGGAGAGATATAAATTCTCTCTCTCTCTCTCTCTCTCTCTCTCTCTAAATCTGCTATAGACAGAATAAAAGAGATAAGCAGGGATGGAGAGATAAAAATTTCTCTCTCTCTCTCTCTCTGTGTATATATATATATAAATCTGCTATAGACAAAATAAAAGAGATAAGAAGGGAGGGAGAGATAAAAATTCCTCTATGTCTCTCTCTCTCCATATATATATATATATATACATAAATCTGCTATAGACAGAATTAAAGAGATAAGCAGGGAGGGAGAGATAAAATTTTTCTCAGGCCCAACACACCTGTAGTCCTAGCTCTCTGGGAGACTGAGGCAGCAGGATTGCTGGAAGTCAGGAGTTCAAACCAGCCTGAGCAAGAGCAAAACCCCATCTCTACTATAAACACAAAGAAATTAATTGGCCAAGTAATATATATGGAAAGAAAAATGAGCCAGGCGTGGCGACACATCCCTGTAGTCCCAGCTGTTTGGGAGGCTGAACCAGGAGGATTGCTTGAGCCCAGGAGGTTGAGGTTGCTGTGAGCTAGTTTTTGTGGATGATATGAATTTCAATTTTATGTATGTTCGTGGCAATCTATTAAATTTTGGGGGAATGATCAGATAGACTCATGAGGCTCTAAACCAGCATACAGTGGAAGGAGGCCACATCTGTTTTCTGTGATTTTCTCCAAAGTGTTCTTTTGTCCAGGAACTGGCCCAGAGCACTGATACATGAGGTGGACCCCGGATTGAATACTGAATGACAGTTTCAGTCAAACGTTTTGGAATGCAAGAGAACTTTGGTCAGAGGGAGACATTAACATGATAAAAGTGGAGTCAAGCTTGAGATCCAGTTAAGTGGACCCCTAAAGTGAGGGGAGCTAGCAAGGAAAAGACAAGGGGTAAGGAGAAGTCACAGCAAGGAGGTGGGTGGGAGGAGGCTTTGCTGGGCTGGCGACCAGGTCACACTCCAGAGGTGGCACAGTAGGATTGGTAGGGGGATAGGTTTTATTGGGAAAACGGAGAGTTTGAACCCCAGCGTTTTATTTGTTAGCAACACAAATTTTGTCAATTCACATTCCCCTGCTGAGGCCCAGTCACCTAAAGACTAGGAAATGCAATGGATAGATTGATATCTCTCTCTCTCTGTGTGTCTCTGTGTCTCTCTGTCTCTCTCTCTCTCTCTATATATAAATCTGCTATAGACAGAATAAAAGAGATAAGCAGGGATGGAGGGATAAAAATTTCACTCACTCTCTCTCTCTCTCTCTCTCTCTCTCTCTCTCAATCTGCTATAGACAGAATAAAAGAAATAAGAACGGAGGGAGAGATATAAATTCCTCTCTCTCTGTATAAATCTGCTATAGACAGAATAAAAGAGATAAGCAGGGAGGGAGAGATAAAAATTTCTCTCAGGCCCAGTACAGCTGTAATCCTAGCTCTCTGGGAGGCTGAGGCAGGAGGATTGCTCAAGGATAGGAGTTCAAAACCAGCCTGAGGAAGAGCAAGACCATCTCTACTATAAATAGAAAGAAATTAATTGGCCAGCTAAACACACACACACACAAACACATAATAGGCCGGGCATGGTGGTGCATGTCTGTAGTTCCAGCTACTCAGGAGGCTGAAACAGAAGGATCACTTGAGCCCAGGAGTTTGAGGTAGCTGTGAGCTAAGCTGACGCCATAGCACTCTAGCCCTGGCACCAAAAGTGAGACTCTGTCTCAAAAAAAAGAATAATAATCATAATCATAAAAAAGGACTTACCAGATAAAGCAGGGAGGGAGAGATAATAATTTCTCTCTCTCACTCTCTCTGTCTCTCTGTCTCTCTCTATGTATGTCTGCTATAGACAGAATAAAAGACATAAGCAGGGAGGGAGAGATAAAAATTTCTCTCAGGCCCAGCACACCTGTAATCCTAGCTCTCTGGGAGGCCAAGGGGGAAGGATTGCTGGAGGTCAGGAGTTCAAATCAGTGGGAGCAAGAGCAAGACCCCATCTCTACTATAAATAGAAAGAAATTAATTGGCCAAGTAATAGAGAGAGAGAGAAAAATTAGCCAGGCATGATGACACTGCCTGTAGTCCCAGCTACTTGGGAGGCTGAGGCAGGAGGATGGCTTGAGCCCAGGAGGTTGAGGTTGCCGTGAGCTAGGCTGACGCCATGGCACTCACTCTAGCCTGGGCAACAAAGTGAGACTCTGTCTCAAAAAATTAAATGCATGCATGCATGCATGAATGAATGAATAAATAAAAGTATGTTAAAAAATACATAGAGGGAGGGTTCTCCGCTTTAGCCATTATTGTGGTTAATCACTTCACTGGTCTCAGCTGGGCCAAAAACAAGGCCTGTGGGGCTGGGGACCGACCGCTCTGGAGTTTTAAGAAAAGATTGAACTGCTCTTGGGGATAGAGGCCAGACTACAAATTTCCAACATCAGGGGGTGGGGGGGTGGAGTTTTAAAAGGACACAAAATGTCTCTGTCCTTTATTTTTTTTGCCCTCTCTCTAGACCATTCCCTCTATTACACTGTGAAATTCATGATGTTAAATAGTTTTTCCTGGGAGAAACTTTGTGGTCGGGGCTACGTGAAGTAGGAAGGGTGTTTTATATGTTTCCAGGACATCATAAAAAATTGAGCAGACTCATCTAGGATCATTAGGGAAATGAATGATTTGCCTCTCCTAAATGTTGAGCTACCACAACAAGCTGCAGGAGGGGACCCTCCCGGACACCTATCCACTGACACAGGCCCCACGGGAGTGTGTTGCTCACCCTATTCATTTAGAAATGTATACTTTGGAATCCATAAAATAAAATTCACAGGAAGAGAAAATACATTGTTCTCAGCCTGGGATAAAAAGTCACAAGTTGGCCGGGCGCTGTGGCTCACGCCTGTAATCCTAGCTCTTGGGAGGCCGAGGCGGGCGGATTGCTCAAGGTCAGGAGTTCAAAACCAGCCTGAGCAAGAGCGAGACCCCGTCTCTACTATAAATAGAAAGAAATTAATTGGCCAACTAATATATATATAAAAAATTAGCCGGGCATGGTGGCGCATGCCTGTAGTCCCAGCTACCCGGGAGGCTGAGGCAGAAGGATTGCTCGAGCCCAGGAGTTTGAGGTTGCTGTGAGCTAGGCTGACGCCACGGCACTCACTCTAGCCTGGACAACAAAGAGAGACTCTGTCTCAAAAAAAAAAAAAAAAAAAAAAAAAAAAAAA